>NW_010229144.1:1077-6111 GCF_000690775.1 Eurypyga helias
CACGAATGATGATTCCCAGTTCCTGTATTTTGTCTGTGGACAATTCCTCTGACTATTTTATTAAGTTCTGCTTTCTCCATAACCACCTCATCCTCAGGGGTATATGCATTCAAGTGTAATTAATTACACCAGTAATGTCTCTAATTACTCGAAGGAAAGAACAGCAAAGTGCGTAAGAACCGACAGGACACCAGGAGCTGCTGAGGCCGATGACAGAATCATCACAGGATTGTGGAGGATGGAAGGGACCTCTGGAGACCATCTGGTCCAATCCCCCTTGCTCAGGGAAGGTCAGCTGGACCCAGTTACGCAAGGACTGTGTCCGGTGAGGTTTTGAGTATTTTCAGAGATGGAGACTCCATAACCTCTCTGGGCAATTTGGGCCAGTGCTGTTACCCTCACAGTGAAAAAAAATTTCTTGATGATCACAACCTCCTGTTTTCAGTTTGTTCTCATTGCCTCTGGTCCTGTTACTGGGCACAGTGAACAGTGAAAAGTCCATCTCCCGCTTCTTCATTCACCAGGTATTCACACATACTGATGCGATACCCATGAGCCTTCTCTCCTCTAGGCATGGGTGCAACTCGTGCACCCATGAGCCTTCTCTCCTCTAGGCTGAAGAGTCCCAGCTCTGTGTCTTTGCTCACATGAGAGAGGCTCCAGTCCCTTAATCATCTTTGTGGCCATTTGCTGGACTCGCTCCAGTAAGTCCGTGTTTGTTTTGTACTGGGAGGCCAAGAACAGGGCACAGGGCTCCAGTTGTGGCCTCAGCAGTGCTGAGCAGGGGGGAAAGATCACTTCCCATGACCTGCTGACAATGCTTTTCCTAATGCAGCCCAGGATGCTGCTGGCTACCTGTGCTGCAAGGGCACACTGCTGGTTTATGGCCAGCTTGATGTCTACCAGAAGCCCTCAGGTCCTTCTCTGCAGAGCCCCTACCATGTATTTCTCCCCAGGTGCAGAACTTTGCATTTCCCTTTGCTGAACTTCATGAGATTCCTTTCTGCCCAATTCCCCAGCCTGTCCAGGTCGCTCTGGTTGGCAGCACACCATCTTGTCTATCAGCTCCTCCCAGCTTTGTATAATCTGTAAACTTGCCACAGGTGTACTCTGGCCCATCATCCAGATCATTAATGAAGACGTTAAACAGTGTAAGACCTAGTAGCAGGATATAGCACTAGTGACTGGCCTCTAGCTGGACTTTGTGCCACTGATCACAATGCTCTGGATCTGGCCATTTGGCCATTTTCTGATCTACCTCACTGTCCACTTATCTAATCCATGCTTTGTCAGCTTGTCTATGGGGATGTTATGGGAGACCGTGTCAAGTCTTGCTAAAGTCAAGGCAATAGACACTCGCTGCTCTCCTCTTGTTCACCAAGCCACTTGTCTCGCTGTGGAAGGCTGTCAGGTTGGTTAAGCCCGATTTCCCCTTCGTAAATCCGTGCTGACTACACCCGACCACTTTCTTGTTCTTTGTATGTCTGGAAATGGTTTCCATAATTTCTTGCTCTATTGTGTTTTCAGGTATTGAGGTGAGGCTGACCGACCTGTAGTTTCCCACATCCTCCTTCTTGCCCTTCTTGAAGATAGGAGTGACATTTTGCTTTCTTCCAGGTCTCAGGAACCTCTCCTGATTGCAATAATCTGTCAAAGAGTGGCCTTGCAATGGCATTAGGTACCTCCCTCAGCACTTCTGGGGCCTCTGAGCTGGGGCCTGGGATTGCTGAAGGATGCTGTTACCAGTAAGGTTTGCTCGTGGACATCCTCCTTCGTGCCCTTCTTGAAGATAGGAGTGACATTTTGCTTTCTTCCAGGTCTCAGGAACCTCTCCTGATTGCAATAATCTGTCAAAGAGTGGCCTTGCAATGGCATTAGGTACCTCCCTCAGCACTTCTGGGGCCTCTGAGCTGGGGCCTGGGATTGCTGAAGGATGCTGTTACCAGTAAGGTTTGCTCGTGGGTAACTTAGCCCTGCTTCCATCTTTTGTACATTTCCTTTTTATGGCAGAGTTTAGTCAGGAGCTCCTTGTTCATCCATGCACGCCTCCTGCCACCTTTGCCATTTTCTTCTTGTCAGGATGAACCACTCTTGTGCTTGGAGGATATGATCCTTGAGTATCAAACAGCTCAGCCGCTGGTTTCTAGTCTGATATCTTGTTCCTGGTTGTGGTCAGGGCAAGATGTTTCAGAGTGTTTTATAAAACTTTCTATACTTGGCAGGTGGGTAAATATCCATCTATACAAAGAGAGTGATTTGACTTCAAACAGCATGCTTCATATAAAAAAAAGGGGGAGGTCAGTACTACCTACTTCAGTGGTCAGTATTATCCAGGTATTTGTCCATCAGTGATATCCTGCACCAGTGACTTTCAGAGTCCAGTTAGAACTGTAACTATCTTCCTGTCACCTTCCTATCCCAGGGCCCCCTTCCTAGGCAGGTATTTCTAGGGCTCTTTCATAGGTGTGGCGAAAAGAGAGGCTCCTCCAGGTGAAGTTTAAGATTCAACCCCACTTGAGGACTAGAATCACCTCCTGGAGAAGTCTCTCACCTTTGAATGACTAGAAAAAAACCTCCTACTTTGAGTACCTGACATATGCAATAGCTGCTGAATTTAAAAATACTTCCTTCTACTGCTTTGGAGAGTGCCGCCTTTCCCGTTAATTGCATTGCCCCCTTGCTCCCATGCTATGAGGCAAACAGAATATCCCTTTGAACTCAGAATGGCATCATCAGCTTGCTATGGCTTAAATCCAGTCCAATTAAAAATAAATAAAGGTAGCACTTCCCTTAAGACAGATGTCCTGAAATGACTCCTTCATAAAAAGGCATTGTTAATCCTACCAGGCTTTTTCTGCTTGTAGGCCCTATTCTTAGGGGTCATTTGGCGTGACTGCTGCTCCCATCACACTAACCTTGTTGGAGCTCACTCGCTTCCTTTCCGTGTCCTTCCGTGCCTACTCGTTGTCACCTGTTGAGTTCAGCCTCGCTCTTGCTGCTGGCACGCAGCCTCTCGCAGGGTCCGAGCTGGGTGCTCATCCAAGTCTTGCAGAACAGCGTGTGAGCGATAGCGGCTGGGCCAGATCATGCGATAAGCTTTGCTGACCATCAGCAAAACAATGGACTGTACGCTCAGTGCTGTTAAATACACAAAATAAACAGGGAGGGAAAAAAAATGGGTTGCTTGTAAAAACCATGGTCACAAAATGTTCAAGAGGAAATGAGATTCTGGAAAAGATTTTGTCCTTTTTTTTTAAAGGAATGCGATTGTTTCCATTGATTTCTAGGGCTTTTTGGTGCTTTCAGGCTACTGGTTTCTGGTCTCCAGGCAGTTAGATCTTGCCGCCTGATCCTGAATCCTGCCTTACAGAAAGGCTTTTCAGTTACGTCTAGCAGGCTGAAGCAAAAGCAACGTGGATTGTTAGCCTGATCCAACTAGGAGGTGTGCTCTGTTGTGCAGAGTGTGAAAGATTTTGCCATGTCAAGCAGGCCACAGGGAATTAGAGAAAATAGGCGTTTTTTATGGGAAACCCCCGGGACTCATGTTTTAAAGACACAGCAGTAAGTCTTTTCTGTTCTGGTTCCTGTGCCTACTTTTAAGCTCTGTGTTTGCAGACCCTCTAGCTTGTCTACATATTTGCTGAATTTTTACATTCGATAACTCAATTTCAATGCCACACTTTACCAGATGTTTTAAAGATTTGGGAGAGAGCTCTCCTTTTAAAAAACAGCTGCCTCTTCGTCTCAGGGCAATGACAGCTGTCAACACCAGATGTACAGTGCAAGATGCAGCAACAATTAGTAACCATTGGCAAGTCAAAGATGAAGGAAGTAGTGTTCAATGGTGATTAGTGAGCAGCCAGGGACAGAGATCATTAAACCCCAATTAGAGTGCTTGGCAAAAAAAAACAACAAACAAAATGATAATGCTGTTACATTTTTGGCTACTTCATAATTAACTGTGCACTTTCTCACAGGTTCTGAGGAGAATCACCACCTTGAATTCCGGGCTGCCAACTAAAGACCCTGAGTTCATAGGTAAGACGTACACCAACGGTGCAAGTTCACTACTGTGACTGATGTATGTGAAATGACCATGGTTTCATAGCTCTATTCAACCATTTTGCTCTACGTTGTATACTGCAGAGCAATCGTTCCTCTCTGCAGACATGAGGGTATCATACCCCTCACAGTTTGCCTTGCGGCTATCATGAGTGGCTCTAACCCACCAAGCACTATCATCCACTTTCTCCCCCTGGGAGCTGGCTGTCCTGGGCAGACCTGTACCCACACAGTTATTTACAGCCAGGGTAAAAGCAGTTGCGACAGCACGAGCTGGATGAGCATTTCATTGCAGCTAAGGATGGTAATTTTGGTCTTCAGGGAGCCCTTGCAGCGTGGACAGCATCCCAGGCAGGATCCACCAGGTGCATTGCTGCTTTCTTTGCTTCTTTGGTGATGATCTAACTCCCAGCGGCCCTTTCTCCTTCTGTTGGCACCTTGCACCCTACGCAATGCTTCCTTTCCAAAAACTGTCTCAATAGGAATCAGTGAATCCTCTGCCTGCATTGGTGAGAAGGCACAGTAAACCTCATCGCCCTGGTGTAACATCGCCCTGGTGCCACATCGGCCTGCTGTCGGAAGGAGGAAGTGAAGAAAAATCTCGGTTAGCTGTTGTGCTTGGCTCCCTGTACAACTCCGAGGTCACTGTGATGGCTTGGAAACCCAGCCTGGGTCTTCACCCCTGCCCATGCCCCTCCCATATGTCTACCAAGACCCAGCTAAAGAGCAGTCCTAATCCCTGCCTCAAGTCTTCCCAGCCATGCAAGGTTTTCCTGAATGGACTGAAGGCCTCAAGGACCAGCCTGGCTTAAACTCTCCTTGTGCTGAAAGTCTCCTCAACAGCCAGTTTGGCAGTTGATAGGAGAGGCAGGAACAGAATGAGCATGGGACATTCATGGGCCCTTCCACCAATACTGCAGTATAGAGAGAGCCCCAGCAAACTCTGGGGAACGGGGTTGTTTTAATTTCCTG
>NW_010229144.1:6152-10941 GCF_000690775.1 Eurypyga helias
CATCTGCTCCTTGGTATCCCCTTTACAGAAACAGACAGACCCGCTGACGGCATGGGAAAATACAAACAGAAAGCAAATGGATGTCTTGGGCTGCCTGACTGAATCCAATGTGAGATAATGAGCCCATTAGCCATAAAGAGCTAATTTTCTAGATCTGAACCCTTTCAAACTTCCAAGGAGTCCTGAGGAAGGCCTCAAAGATGATCTTGGGCTTGTTCAGCCTGGAGAAGAGAAGGCTCCGGGGAGACCTTATAGCACCTTCCAGTGCCTGAAGGGGCTACCAGGAAGCTGGGGGGGACTTTTTACAAGGGTCTGTAGTGACAGGACAAGGGGTAACGGGTACAAATTGAAAGTGGGGAGGTTTAGATTAGATATCAGGAAGAAATTCTTCCCGGAGAGGGTGGTGAGGCACTGGGACAGGTTGCCCAGAGAAGCTGTGGATGCCCCATCCCTGGAAGTGTCCAAGGCCAGGCTGGATGAGGCTTGGAGCAACCTGGTCTAGTGGAAGGTGTCCCTGCCCATGGCAGGGGGGTTGGAACTGGATGGACTTTAAGGTCCCTTCCAGCCCAAACCATTCTGTGATTCTGTGATTCTGTGAACCTTAAACCTGAGCAGAACTGGGGAGGACTTCCACAGAAGGATGCATTTGCCTGCTTAGTGAGTCACTGATGTTTTCCATGTGTCGCAATGCTGCCATGAACGTGCCTTCGGTGTCTCTGCTTGTTTGACTGCGCTGCAAAATTGGGAAATGGAAGCCGTCTGTAGCTCCTGTTACATTAAACTGTTCGGACCTCTTGGCTCCGTTGGTTTTGGCAAACTTACCTGGAGTCTTGCGAGGCCTAGGTGCACCCACGCACATCTAGATCAGCAAAACATCAGCTGTTCTCTGAAGCAATTGTTGGTGATGACACATTTTGTGACAGGAAATCATTGCAAAATGCTGGGTTCTCAGGATTAAAAACTTCTGTCCTGCTCAGAAAAATAAATGCAACTGGTATGTTCTAAACATAGATTCCTTCGGCGTTTGTCCTGGGAGAAAAATCAAAACCACTTTTAGGGATTTATTGTCTAATCATTAACGCCTGGGCAGGCAGTAAATTTGTTACAGTTACAATCTCTGATTTTCCACTGGAAAAAAAAAAGAAAAGTTAAAGTTCAACCATAACCATTGAGTTTGCCTATGCCAATCAAACAAGAGACAAGCCATTACAGTATCTCGATAAATTGTTCCGTGGGTAATTCCCCTGGCAATATTAAGGAATTAGATGCAAGACTGGTAGATCCATTAATACTGTTCTGATTCACTAGCGTGACAAAGTTCAAACCAGCCTTGAACGACTGCATCGTTATCAGGCTAGCAGGGGTAGCCATCCCACCCCGGCTGCTGTTCTGGTGGAGTGACTCAGTAAGAGCTGCAAGGTAAGCAGACAGAACATGTTCCTGCTCATCACCTGAAAAGGGAGCGATGGAATCATAGAAGCATAGAATGGTTTGGGTTGGAAGGGACCTTAAAGCCCATCCAGTTCCAACCCCCCTGCCATGGGCAGGGACACCTTCCACTAGACCAGGTTGCTCCAAGCCTCATCCAGCCTGGCCTTGAACACTTCCGGGGATGGGGCATCCACAGCTTCTCTGGGCAACCTGTCCCAGTGCCTCCCCACCCTCTCCGGGAAGAACTTCTTCCTGATATCCAATCTAAACCTCCCCACTTTCAATTTAAACCCGTTACCCCTTGTCCTGTCACTACAGGCCCTTGTAAAAAGTCCCCCCCAGCTTCCTTGTAGCCCCTTCAGGCACTGGAAGGTGCTATAAGGTCTCCCCGGAGCCTTCTCTTCTCCAGGCTGAACACCCCAACTCTCCCAGCCTTTCATCATAGGAGAAATGATGGAGAAAGAAAAAGCAGGAGTTCCCTGTGCAGGAACATGCCTACTGGCACATGTTGGAGCAGACCCGTTCAGTGTCTGATTAAGTCGACTGGATTTGCAGTTTGTGGTGATATATGAAATGTAAACAAACAAATGAAACCCCGCTAAACAAACAAACAAAAAAGATTTCCCTCGTCTTCTATCGAGCTCCTTAAAGCTTTGTTCTACCCAGAAATAGTACCAATTTTCCAATTCACTGCCACCTTATGGCATTTCAGAGAGATAACACTTGAGTAATTTCTGTTGGGTGCTTCATATTTTCAGGCAGCCTCCCTGGGAACTTGGATGTTACAGAAACGCAGCAGCCGTAAAACTCCCCTTGCATCCAGATCTGGAACAATATTAATGCCTGAGAGGCTGTATTATACTTGTCTGTGAAAACTGATCATTAAAACGTCAATTCTATTTATATTTGCAGATTCTAAAGGGAGGTCATTTCATCAGCCAAGGGGCCAAAAATAAATATGAACTTTGCAATGTTGTCAAAAGAGAATGTTTCGGTCTAAAAAAGCAACTGGCTCCCTCATAACTCTCCCAAATGATATTGCCAGTCCATTTTGGAAATGGAGGACGAAAGCTTAGCAGATGCATTTATTGTGTGTTTAGGGTTTTTCTGAGAGTATTCTCAGCTAAGGAAAGAATCTATGAAAAGTCTAACAGAAATTGGAGATGCTTTATAGCTTCTGGCCCCTTCAAATACATAATAATCCGCCTTCAAGCACACTTGTGTGGTTTCCTGGTAGATAAGAAGACACTGCGGCTTGAATGGACAGGCTTTGGAGAGTCGGTTGGTTAATTATTACTTCAAAATGTGGGCAGGATTGCCTATTAGGAAATAGAGCAGCTGGGATTTTTGTAATGTGCATTCCCTCAGCGGCTGGATAGGCTTGGTATTCAGAAAAGAGATTAGCAGTAACCGAGGGTTTTGGGTTTGATACGGATTGTTTTGGTACTGCGGAGGACACCGGGTGATTTTAGGGAAGGGCTGTACCATATACAGGAGGCCAAGCATGAAATTGTTTTCCTGAGGTAGCCTAGTTTGCTGTGAGTGAATGAAGTTGATTTCCCATTTTTATTATCTGGTTGTAGACTTGTTAGAAAGCATTAAGGGACATTTTTCAAAGGGATGCCGTTGGTATAAATGATGCATTGGTCTGATTTTTTTTATTACGATTATGAGTAACAACAAATGCTAAAGCAAAGAGATCACCTTCCCCCACTTCCTACTTTTCAGCCCACCAACTTTTTCAAGTAGCAAAGCTCGGCTGTCTCTCTGAAGTCTGTTACCCTGTTTATGTAGTCTCTTGAAAGAACTTTGTCAGAAAATAAGAAAATGTGATTTTTTCATGGCATTTTGGTGCTCAAGGCCAAAAAAACCCATCATTTCAAGCTCATGACTGGAATGTCTGGTGGTGTATTTCAGGTAGAGGAGAGCTGGACACTGCCTAGTTTCATATTCACTTTGTCTTTTTATATGAGATTGCTTTTTAGAGAACTAATCCGATCTGTAGCCCTAATTTTTGATAAAAACAGTTGTGGGTGGGATCAACAGCTCTACCAAAAGAGGAGAGAAAATGTCCTTTTCGCGGTTGGCAGCTTCTTGAGACAATGTCTCAACAACGTTTGATACAGCGGTGTCTCACGTTTGATACAGCGGTGTCTCCGAGCAGGGCTGGAACGATGAGCACGGTAGGGTGGTCTGGGGTGGCTGCAGTACCATGCCAACACTGCAGTTTCACCCTGTCTCTTTGAGGCCTTGTTAGGGCACACCACTCTCAACTGCCAGGTTTCCAGCTGGACAGAGCTGCTGCACAAGTAGCTCGTGAGGAATCAAACCTTAAACAATCCCAGGTCCTTTGTAGTAGGTAAAACCATTCATCATTTATCAGGCAGGAAAAAAGGTTTCCAGCAATCTGAGCAGCCTGGGGCAAGCAAACTGTTGAACAGGACCATTCTCAGAGACCGGGTTTGTCTTCTGCTTTGGAAAACAGCTCTTGTAAAGGATACATTTTCGCTGCCTTTGGCCAGGTCTTTGTTTTCTCATATAGCAATGTTGTGCAGAACAGGACTGGGGGGGAAAAAAAAAAAGAAGAAAAAACCAAAGTAAATCTGGCAATGTTGTGATGCCTTGAAAAAAACCCAGCAGTTCTTAGTTAGACTCCCACTGGCAAGAAGTGTTTCTGCTAGTCCAAGTTATTTTGTTTGTGGTATAAACTGTTCTGGCAAGAACACTTTTTTTTTTTAATGGCATAAGCAAGCGGTGCTCCATTTTTGCTGAGGTCTGCCGAGTAATTTTACTGAGGTCACAGCAGGGAGCAGTACTCCAGCGCCTGCTTTGCCAGGGCTGGGAACTGACGCCTCCGGGGATGCGTTAGAGCCCTGAAGAAGCACAGGCTCTTCCAGAACAGTGCCTGGGACTCGGGTCAGGGCCAAGCTCAACGCACTCGTGGGGGCACTGAGACCTGGCTACGAAGGCCAGTTTGGCTCTCGTACAAACTGTGTTTCCTATAAGGAGGTCTGGCTGCTTACAGCTGAAACGGGAGAACTTTCTAGGAGTCTTGATCTTCTTTCCTCATCTCTCGGCCCAGTTTCTGCAAAACAGGTTTGCCATCCCTTCACGTGCCACCTCTCTTGACTCCCGGCATACCGTCGTCGGGGTTTTTTAACACGCCGACTCGCTACACTGCTACCCCTTTCCGGCAGCTGCTGGATTTTCCCCCCAGCCACACCACAGGCCTAGGGCTGACAACACTGCACGCAGCAGCAAGGGCCGGCTCATCCTCACGGTCTGTCGCGGCTCAACCAGGGGCTGAGGGCACGCCCATAGGACCTCAGTCCTTACCGTTTTAAGGAAAATACCCGCT
>NW_010229145.1:0-16743 GCF_000690775.1 Eurypyga helias
CCCGGCGCGTTCAGGGCTCGCGCCCGACTCCCGCTTCGAGCAGCGTCTCGGGAACAGGCGCCGCAGGCTGCTCCGGCCCTCCGGATTATAACCAAAATGAACCAATCGCGCTTTCAAATTTACTATTTTTGGTGCTGCCTCGTTCTCTGCTAAGGTGTATGGGATCACCGGGGGTTCGGAGTTAATGCGCAGAGCCTGCTCTAACGGATCGCTTCCCGCTGTACTCCCACCCAGGAGCTGCTGTGTCTCTCCTACTCCGTAACGTTGGGTTTTCCCTGTTACACCACGGTTATAATGCATCTGGAAGAGCTTCGTATAGCCAAGAAACACAAAATACTCAAGGTCTCCGTTAAATGCTTATGAATTCAAGAACCTTTCTATTCAGAACAATTATCAACCTTCCAAATTGCTGGAAAAATCCTAAGCAAAACCTGATTTTTGGTAGCAGAAAAGAAGAACAGTATTTTCGATTGCTTTTAGAAGTAATCACTGACTGCATGGTAGTTTAACCGACTGATACAGAGAGCAGATTTGATGAAATCCGAATTGCCCAAACTGCAAGGCTGGTCACACAGATGCTCATCCTGCAGTGCTGGAGTCACCCGAAATCCCTCAGCAGCTTTTCCACTTTCCCAACCAGTTCTCACTTTTCCCTGCTGACTTGGAACTCTTCTCCCACGATCAGATTCAAACCAACCAAAATCCCACAAGAGAGGGAAAGTTATTTCCTGAGCTTACGCCACTGTTCTCACACGCTCCTCTGCCGCTGCCCGGATCTGAAAGAGGAATCGCGCTTCCCGCGTTACTGTGGGAGCACCTGTAAGCACCAACAGTGCCAACTGCGGAGCCTTCGGAAGTACGGCCGCTGGCATTGCCAACTGCAGTGCCTTTGGAAGTACGGCCACTGACTGCCAACTGCGGTGCCTTCGGAAGTACGGCCACTTAGCGCAACAGCTGCAGCAGCTGAAAACCCAGCTGCCT
This sequence comes from Eurypyga helias, assembly GCF_000690775.1. Lineage (NCBI taxonomy): Eukaryota > Metazoa > Chordata > Aves > Eurypygiformes > Eurypygidae > Eurypyga > Eurypyga helias. The sequence goes on from NW_010229145.1 coordinate 982, forward strand.
TTCAGACAAGTGTTGGTGCTCTCACGGTAGAACCGAGGGTTCCTCCCAGCTGCTTCAGGGCAAAATCAATTGGGTTTTCTCCTCGCCCCCAGTTCCCGTGGCTGTTTAAGGGTCCAGCTGAGCAACAGAGCTGACCTGATGTGATGGTGGCTGACACACCAGGCAGCGCTCTCCCCCTCAATCTTCTCTGGCCCCCAGTCTTCCCCACTGGTGCTCATCTGCACTCACAGTAAAACCAGTCAGACTTCCTAAACCACCCAGAAACCGTCCCTGTTCTGGTGTGTTAGTTTTCAGCTAGAAAGTAAGCCACGTTGGCTCACTGCAGAGACCAACAAGAGAGCCAGCATGTCAGATGGGGGAGTGTTGCCAGCAGAGGGGAGGAACAGGACAATCCTCTCCTGGCAGCAGCCACTTGTTGGCAAGAGGATTAAGCCAGTTGAACTGTATTGTCTAACCACACCCTACACCAGGATTTGCCTTGAATTCACCGAGGAGCACTTAAATACTACGCTCTGCCATCTTGCTTAAGAAGCAATGTGTCTGGTGATGGGATGATAACGAAGCGCAACTGTTGTTAATGGTGTGCTGTTTCAGGTTAATGAAAGGTATAGTCCCCAGGCTCTTGCCCCACCTTTACATGCCCCCTGCTTTTCCCTGGATTGAATCCAGCCATTGTGTACCTACAGGGTAGTTTGGCTCAGCTAACCTTGCAGAGGAAAATTAACAGCATGCAAAGAAGAAAGAAGCAGTGCGTGCGTAGTAAGGGCTGAGATCAAGGAAGTTTACCAAGACCTCCACCCAAGAGGATTTACATTTAAACCTGGAGAAACCTGCTCCATGTGAAGCTGGGTGGCTGGGGCTCCACATCCTTTTCCCCACAGTTCAAAAATCTCTTTTCTGTCCACTCATGCTACCCTGTGGCACCTTGCCCACAGGATCCTGTAGCAGCTTTTAAATAATTCCAAAGCACAAAGAACATGCTCCAGCCCAGCAGCACCACACTGCTTTCTCCAACATGTTTTCACTGCCAGTCCGTCCCCCTTGCTCCTCATACACACTGCCCAAACTAGATCACACTCCTAACTCCTGTGGCTGCAGTTTCCTCTGTCCTACAGCATCTGTCTGGTACCAGTAATGGGTAGCTACGTTTATCATGGGCAGCCCTGGATATTACTCATTTATAGGGCAATAACAATTTCTCTGACCTCACTGGGAAAACAGTGTTAAGGACAGCTTTTCAGCATGTTACAATGGGACAACCTAAAAAAACCCACTAGATCAGCCCCTACCCCAGGTCTGTGCTTCCTACAACATCAGGAGCAGAGATGTTTTAAATCCCTTCACGTCACTGAAACCTCAGGTCAGGCTGGCACATAGGGAACTGCCAAAGACCGCAAGGTCCAGCTTTGATGAAGCTGTTGCACGGCTCACGTTTTAGTGGCAGCCTGGCTGTTTTACCTATCTCAATCCAGGAAATAGCTTAATTGCATCTTTTGTTATTAAAGCAAATTAAACATGATTTTGTTCTGACAAAAGGTTACCAGAGTTCACTCTTCACAATGGAGTAGTTGATAGTAAGGACATCTAGGTTAGTTCTGTGACAGGCACTCTGGTATCTTCACATCATGCTCCAGGAACAGCATTAGCGAGCAAATCCTGCTTGCTACCCAACACTGCAGTTAAAACAGGGCTTATGTTCTCGGCTACAGCTCGGGATCTACACTGGCTCTTAAAAAGGGCAGGAAGGATGAGGAAGATCATACCTGAATTCATCTCCAGAGTTCAGCTCAGGCTTATTTGTTCTGACTCAAGGGCAGCCGTAGTGGACTGGCTGGTTTTGTGGTATTACTCGTGTGGCTGCACAGTAATCCCTGGACAAGAGCAGAGAGACTTCTCCTAAAGCTATCTTAGGCTCAGTAGGGTCAACTTCCACAGTAAGTCCCAAACCTAACAAACCATTCTGGACTGGATGCCAGTTGGCTCAGCACAAGACTCAGAAGTCTCTGCATTAATTCCTTTACCATCTCAATCATTTTCTTGGAAGGTACTTTATAGGTGTTCTTTTGGACTTTTTATGTACATATTTCTGAAAGAAAATAAGACAAAGCATTTGCATTTCTAAGAATTCCAGTGATAGTTACAGAAAATAAGGTTATAAAAGAGATGTTTTTGTTGAGCTAAAATTAAAAAAAAAAAAACCCTACCCCAAAAAAAACCCAAACATTTTTAACAGTGTTAAGACCATTTTCTGCTAAAATAGGGATCCTTGTACAGAATCATTTCATGTTGTCTTTATTACAGGTCCTCTGTTCTGCTGCTCGGTTCTGCCTGCTGTATTCCCTGGAGACCCCTCATTTCCCAAAAAAACCTCCCCCCAATCATTCCACTATATATAAAAAACAAATATGAGAGGCTAGATTTCCCTTAATATCAACAACAAAGCATTTTTAGTGTTTCTACCTGAAGCAACATGCTTTAGATAAATAAAATTGTTTTGTGTCTAAATTTTGGAAGAATTCTGCCTGAAGACATACCCTACTGACTCACTTAAGTTGTGGCTTCAGTAGCCAGTTCACATCAGAGACTGCATATATAAAAAACAAATATGAGAGGCTAGATTTCCCTTAATATCAACAACAAAGCATTTTTAGTGTTTCTACCTGAAGCAACATGCTTTAGATAAATAAAATTGTTTTGTGTCTAAATTTTGGAAGAATTCTGCCTGAAGACATACCCTACTGACTCACTTAAGTTGTGGCTTCAGTAGCCAGTTCACATCAGAGACTGCACAGGCTTTTTGCCCCAGCTTTTAATAAAATTTACAGTATTATCAATTCAGTAATATAGTAACAAAATGCATGTTTTTAATAATATTTCTGCTGCTTCAAATACTACCTGGGCAACAACTTTACAGTATCAAAGTCAGAATGTCAAAAATAATAAAAAAATACTAAAATTGTAATTGAAAAAATATGCAATGGTGGTAAATTGCACAAGGTTATAAGTGGCCATCTGGTCTAGTACCTACTCAAAATAATTCCACTCCAGCCATAAATCTCGAATGCCTGTTTTTAAGACATTTTTTTTTTGGGTGGGAAAAAGGCAGGGGGAGATCGAAAGTTGTAGCTCTTTATTAAACAGAACCATGTCCAGTCATTGGTAAAGAATATGTACATTAAGCAGTTTAGGAGTCTTACAACATGCAGAGACTGTTGCAGAGGTGACTTTGGTTACTGAGAGATGTCATATTCCATGTTGAAAAAGTTGCCAATTACAAAAGTTAAACACATTTAGGAAATTATTAGATTATTTCCATTTGATGCCCGTATATTTAAAACAGGGGCAGTCTAATCCAAATTGGTCTAAAAGGTTGCAGTTAGTAGATCTGATACTTATTTTTAATAATTAAGTTCATAAGGCTATATTCAGTACTATGTACAACCAGTCCTTGCTCATGAGGTATTCCCATTTAATGGCTTTTTCCGATTTCGGTGGAGGGTTCAAAGTCAGGTAGATATGACTGTAATGCATTATTAAAAAAAATATATTCCAGATAGGAACTTCTTAAACATAAAAGCAGTATCCCAAGAAGGAACCTCCTTGTTTTTTCAAAATGCATTCTACTTCTTAGTTTTTAATGTTCAAGAGTAAGGTTTTGTATTTCAAAACTGAAATATTTCAAGCAGCTGTATTTTTATATTTTCTTTAAGCTCCTTTGAGCATGTTATGACTCTAGTGTATAAAATCTGACTCGGGCTTCAAGAACCCAACAGCTCAGAGACTTCCAGGTTCTGGAAGATTTCATGTAAGAGACAGGGACATTTTGACTGAATGGGACTAGAACGGGAGCTGGACTTGGGCACAAGTCGTTTTGCCTCTGGCATTGACTGTAAGAGTTAGCTTACTCTAGGAGTTTTACCCCTTACAGTTGTTATGAACTCCCATCCAAACAACCACTATCACAGCTTCTTCCCTCTTCCTTACAAACTTCCCTCTGTTACACGCATGGAGCTCTCTCAGGTATTAGCAGGTCTGCAGTAATACCCTGAATTAGGTACAACCTACATAAAGATGTGTCAGGTCACGGAATATCCCTGTTACTGTTCTAACTACCGTGCACATTCCGTCAGGTCCCAGAACACAATAAAGGGCTCTATCGTGACTCAAACTGAATAGCATGTAGTATGTCCAATGTAAACCTGAAAAACACAGATGAGAAGCTTTCAAGTAAGATGTAGGTGTCAATAATAATAATAAAAAAATACTACTACTACTAACAAAAAAGACCTGGCACATTTCTCCCTAGCCTTTAAGGACATCTTTTTTTCCCCACACAGAAAGGTTTTCTAAAAGATCCTCTCATACAAGATGCGAAAGATTGAATTTTTCTTTAAACCTCACTGCCACTCCATGGGAGCGGATGCCAGCACCACTGACAGTTTAAAACAGGAGATGCCTCTTCAAATGCAGGCTGGAGGGTAGGCAGTTTTCAGATTTAGGTTAACAGTGTGATCAGGAAACAACGTCTTCTAGAGGAGGCTTTCAGAGCAGAAGCCCAGAAAGTATGTATGTTAAATATATCTTGTTCAGTATCTACAGAAACAGCCCAGGAAGACGAGCCTCTGCACCTGAGTGTGCAAAATCAAGGTCACACGTGAAAATGAGATTACTATTGATATGGTTTAAGAGAGAAATTACCTCCACTACTCTGCTTGGTTGGAAAGCAAATAAATTATACTACGAAGAAGCAAACAAGGTAAAAGAGAGTAGAATCATAGAATCATAGAATCACTAGGTTGGAAAAGACCTTAGAGATCATCCACGTTTCCCTTACTAGAAATGATCCAGAAGATGTGACACCAAAGAAAAGTCCATAGCTAAATTAATGTCTTATTTCTTACTTCTACAGTTAAATCGTAAAGTCAGTCTATATATAAAATCTTCAGTACTAGAACAGAAATTTAATTGAAAATATTATCTAACTGCATTAATAGCTGCCAATCAATGTGCATTCATACACGTATGAGTGCGTTTCTTTTGTTACAGCGGAAGATCTCAGTCTTAGTTCTGGTCCTAAAGAGAAGGTGTGTGGTGCCTTGGTGGAAGCAAACGTGCATTCACAGCGTGAGCAAGTGCTGCCTGTCTGTTCGTTTGGGTTTGGCATTTTAACAGACACCCAGGGGAAGGGGGGGGGAAGGCAGTGTATCACCATGGTAACCAGGACATATTGTTTTCGCATGTACATTAAAAAGAATCACACAGGACAGAACAAAATTAGTCACCTAGAAAAATACTGATTTCTGGGCAAAACTATGCAACATTAACAAAAATTAAAAGGTCTTGGCATTATCTTGTGAGGTAAGGGACAAGAATTGCAGCTTTTTATTTCCGACAGCTGACAACTTATCTGAGCTAAGTTTTTCCTTATTTGTATGAATCAAACCCTCTGCCCTCTTTATTCTTCTCAACAAAGTGCTTTAAGACTTACTTTCTCATGTGGTAAGTTATTGAAAAATAGATCTTACAAACATTCTTAATGTATAGTAAGTTCTGTGTGAGTTCCAAGTGGGAAAGAAAGCACATACCTGGCAATGAAAACTTCACAGAGGAGCGGTAGATGCCCCATCCCTGGAAGTGTTCAAGGCCAGGCTGGATGAGGCTTTGAGCAAGCTGGTCTAGTGGAAGGTGTCCCGGCCCATGGCAGGGGGCCTGGAACTAGATCTTTAAGGTCCCTTCCAACACAAACCATTCTGCGATTCTATGATTTATATCAGGAAAACATTTTGTGGATGGTGACTCCTTTTTTGTTGCACCTCCCATGCTGCTGAACACGACTAGTAAGAAAAATAAGTGACTTGAGATTCACTAGCATTGCACAAAGTTGTATCAAAACTGCATAAATAACCAGTGTGTTCCTATTACACCAACTTTACTTTTTTACTGACAGTTCATTTCATACTGCTGTACAATCAGTAAGTCCAGTGCCAACTGTATTTCCTCAAGTCCACTCGTTTCAACAACCAGAACTTGTATTTTACCCTTTTCGCTAATCAATTCGAACAAGTCAGAAAATGAAATTCCTTATCTTACAAACGTCCTATTTAAGTGATCAAATTCCTTTGCATTTTCTTAAGTCCACACACGTACCCATGTACGACCCTTAAAAGGAAACCTGTCAGATTGACTTGGCATGTAGTACCACTAACAATCCATAAAACCTATCAGCGGTTTCTCAGAGGTGGACCACCTTCTTCTAGCTGCATGTCTCAGCTGGCACACATTTAGACGAGAAACACACTTTTATGGTAGAGTACATAATACCAACTTCCTATGAAAAACACAGCTCTGCTACTGTAAGCAAACACCTGTAATATTAGATGTATTATAAACAGATGACATGTCATTTTACTGTGTGGCAGTGTTCACACATTTTTTATGGAGAAACAGCCTCGTCACCTTGTTGAACAGCTGAAAGCTAGGTTGAAGCTATTCTTAAGTCACATGTTCTCAACAATTATATATATTATAGAATATATTCAAGAAAACAAGTTGTACTTTTCACTGTTAGTGATAATAGCGCTATTAAATTTTTTTATGGTACAAGGCTATTTTCTAATCTGCTCAGATTTTGAAGGCTCATATAAACCAAGATTGTTTGCAACCAGATAATTTCTGTGAAATAACACTGAAAGTGATTTGTCTTTCTTTGTGACACTTCAGAAATCTAGAACTCTTATTTTGCTTCCTGCTACTAATTGTCAGCTCTGGATGGCTTAAGTATAGAGAGAAGCCAGAAAAGCCATCTGTTTGGAAGAATGAAAAAGCCTAGTTGTTTTACTCATTTCCTGGGCAAAATGAAGAGCTGAAAGGTTTTCAGTGAGAAAACTGCTTAGACTGCACTAAGCCAGATGTATATAGGGAATTCAAAAGGAATAAATGGAACAGAATTTTCTTAGTTCAGTATAAAATAGCTGTATGGCAAATATGAAGAAACCACTTGCTCCTTCAAGCAGATGAACTGTGAAGTTTCCCAAATCTCAGGTTTGTTTTTCTACGTGAACTTATGAATAACAGGCTAATTAAAAATAAATAATAATTTTTTAAAAATCAAATGTTAGCAGTAGCATTATAAATAGATATCTATAATACTAACTTGGAAAAATTTCTTGCCTTTAGTTGTTTTAGGAAAACATAGGATATCTTGTGTTAGAAAGGGCCAATCACTGTGAGTTCTGAATCTGAGAAGCAGGATTCTTACATAATGCATTAGCATAGCACATCAAGTTACACCAGACTTTATAAGAAAAATTCAGGCCTAGGTGGACATACTAAACTTTTGCTCCTCAAATGAAAACTGTTTCATCCACGTATTTTATAGCCAAACATAACACTTTGTGCTGATATCCCACTGTCTGTATAGCTCAACAAATACTTCCACAAAATGATTCTGCTCTGGGGCTCTCTGCCAAAATATGGGACTATGTGAAATTACAAAAGACTGTAAAACTGAATTTTGTCAGACGTCACCGAATTGCACTCTGCTGGAGAGACATTATTTCTAACCGTACAGTATCATTTAGCCTCCAGAGCAGGGACTAACGCACTACCACTCTTTGACTCCAATCTTCTGACATTTCTGCTTGGATAGCTTGGTCACAAGTTAATTCCTATCAGCATAGCTCTGGCGACAGAACATTAAGCATTCTTACAAGATTATGTGACTTCCAAGCATACATAAACAGACTTGAACTTCCACATCAACTGATATCATCAGGGAGAAGAAACAGATTAATTAAAAACCCCTAACTAAATTAGCTTCTATTGACCCAGCTGCACACAGTAGGTTTGCAAGTCACAGTATGATATCTAGACAGAGCAGTAAACATCAAACGCAACATCTCTTTGCTGCTGTCAGGGACGTGTGGCAGCAATGAGTGTGACTGTTCTCCCTCAAATTCTGATATGGCAGGTTTGTAATGTCTCACCACACAGCACTTACCCTACAGTGTTTTTTGTCAAATAGATATTGGAGAATACCTTAAAAAAATGTTTTTGCTGCATTAAGGCAGCTCAACAACTGACAATGACAATAGTATTCAAATAAAATATGCAAGGTTATCACAATGGTTCTGAGTTTGTCTGATATGGATTAATAAAAATAGCTTTTTCCCTTTTTTATCTTATCTTGATACAGCTTTTGAACAGTGCATGAAGTCTCTAACTTACCTAGCAAACTTGCAGGCCATTACTGATGGGAAGGCTGACACCCATCACAGCAGTCAATCGAGTGTCACATATTTGAAAACAAAACCCAGTCTTGATCGTATGTATCTACTCAAGATCACTATTCCAACACAGAACCAAAAATAATTACTGTAGTGCCTCCAGCCACAGTTCAATTAAGAGACTGGAGAAAGATTATGTGCATTTATACATATCTCTATATATATCTATCCCTAGACACAGGACTAATTTAGATTATACTTGCAGAAACAGCTTTCTGGACTAGCCAAGTCAAGCAATGAGTTTGCGGCACAGAACTGTCTTTAGAACTTTCTTCATTTCATAATATTCCTGTCACAGGAAAGGAGGAGACTGGCCTTTAAGTCAGTGGAAGCATAAGATGGAATAATTTTACAGGAACAAGCAGGTAATTTTTATTTGTTTTAAGTGGACTAACTACTTAGCTCTCACTTCTGAAGCATAATATAAACATGCCTTATTTTACTAAGTAATTCAATAGTTCTTCTGTTAATCTTTTTTCCATCCAATTAATGTTCAGCTACCTCACATGTTGGAGGTTCAGATGGTATTACTTGAAAAAAACTCCTCCAAAAGTTCACATAAATCAAGCTTTGAGCTGGTAAGTACCCCCCATCCCCCATGCAGTCTTCTCCAGAAGAAAAGATGAAGGTTACCAGACTGAACAGCAGGCTTTTGACAGTTCAAACCTAGATTTCCAGGCCTAAAACAAGGCCTCCACTGGATTTTTTTTCCTTCTTGAAAAGACAGCTTCCCTGGCACCCAAACACATTGCTGTGTTTCTTCAGCTGGAAACAAATGAACAAAGAATCCAAATAGTCTGGTGAAAGGCTTATGGAAAGAAAATTATTTCCACAGCCCCTTCCTGACACACATTCTTTCTTTGCTGCAAATTACACAGCTCTCCACAGTGAAGGCTGCTTCTTTACCTACACTCTGAAGTGTTGCCTTCCCTCCAGCATACACAAGCCATCCATCTGGAGTTCTCCCACACTGTCTTACTTTCAAAAGCTACTTCTATTTCCGTGGCATAAAATCCCATGTAGAGCTCTCAAAGGGCTAAAAGCAAGAGAGTTCCCTTTGGAACTTAAACACATCTATTTCATCTCTGCAAGCTCGATTGGTGGGTTTTTTTTCCCCAAGCATGACAAACAGTCATAGTGTGAAGATGCCTTTTACCGCAGCGACAGAAACATTTCACAACTCTGCTAGTTCAAACTGTCTCGTTACTGATCTATGCGCATCACAGTTTAAAGATAAACATAATCTTAAACTATGGATTCCCAGACACCCAGTAGAAAAGACTGACAAAACTCCTAGAAGATTTCTAGATTTTTAGTAGGCTACCTAAACCCAGCACAAGTCACCACTGCTAAAAATGAGGCAAATACTCCTACTTATTTAGGCAAAATCCTTCACTATTATCCAGCAATTACTTCCACATTGGAAGCCTTGCATCTTCAGCATTCTTTTACGTGAAAGAACAATTTTGTTTTCAACACAAAGTCTGGCTGCTCTTCTCTGAAATAGCCTCTTCCCAACTTGCATTTATCATCATATAGCATCCAAAACAGAGAGTAGCACAGATGAGATCTCACAAGCACAGCACCAAGTAGAGCAGAATAATTACCTCCTGTGCCTCACATCTGATGCTTTTGTTACTATTACCCAGAGCAGGTTTTGTTTTGGTATCACTGGATTTTAACTCTTGGTCTGATCTGCTATAATACAATACTTCGCACAGAACTGCTTCATTCCCCCAACAAGTTGATGTCCCTAACACTCAATCTATTTTTCTCTTGCAACTTTTACAAGGGCAGTCTGTTCCACCATCCACATTACTAATGAAAACATTGAATAAATAGGTAACCCTGAACACTGAACAGTGATTTAAGCAAGAAAATATTTCTCAACTTTCCAATTCAGAACATGATGTAGGAAAAATTCTTCCTAAAGTACGCAAGCCTCTTCATTGTTATTTAGCTGTAGTATGTTAGGGAACCTTAAGGATAGCTTAAATAAGATAAAACCTCAGTCAAAAAAAAGAAAAGTTAAAATAAGGCATTATAAATCCAAGTTCAGTTTAGTTACCCAAATATGAAAAAAAGGACAAAAAAAAGAGGTGAGAAATTGGAACAGGCCTTGAGACAGGCCAAGGTCAGCAAGTTACTAGTAACTGTTCATAAGCAAGTTAACTTTACTACTACAGACTTGTCTTACTGATTAAGGTAACTGATGTGTTTGTTTACCTTGTAGATACAGGGGCGAGTTGGCATTAACTTCACGTTGCCTTACCTACTGATGTAAAATTGTCCAAATGCACTGTCAGTCACTGGAAGTTTCTGCTCAGTGTTTCTTTACCTTTACACCTATGTACATGCAAGGCTTCTCAGCTGCCCATGCCCATGATATCCTCTGGAATTCAAAGAGCACTTGCATACAAGTTCAGAAATTTAACAGGCTGTCAAGAGTTACCTGTGGTACAGCTTAAAACTGAAAAATGTTTTCCTTATGTACCAGCCATGTAATCACTGACTTCATGCTGCTGTCCATTTACCCCTCTTAGTTGCACTGCTATGATTTTAGCTCTAGTTCTGCTCAGGTGGGCTGAGGAAGATACTGGGATTTACATTCAGACAGAACAGACTCTTCTACACAGCAAATTGGCAAGTGGTGCTTGCTAACTTGAGGTTAGAGGATCCCTTCTCTAGGGCTCTTATAGGTGGCTTTTTAACCAGAACGTCCAAAAGCAGTTGGATTTTTATACTAGATATAAAATTATCCAGAAGAATGTTATGTCAGCATTTTCTTACTCTGGAGCTAGAGCTGTATTTATCATCATACAGCATCCTTGACTAAACATAAAGTGGTTAAGAAATATACGGGTGCGAGAGCAGTACCACAGCATTACTTCATAAGTTTTTGTATTGATGTAATAAATGAAAAACGTTTAAGAAAGCTTTCCCCCCACCCCTCTTCCACAGTTTAATTTTTTTTTTATTGATCCAGCCTTGAATAATGCTGCTTATTTGGTAACAGTATCAGCCAAAACCAAGAGCCATTCTGCATTCTGCTATGAATCATTCAGCAAAGTTTTGCAATATATACATTTTATCCAGCTTCTGACATTATAGGTCATCATGCCAATGAAAAATTTTAACAATACAATCAAATCCTTCAAATGGAACTGTTAATGAATGTAATTTCAAGAGACCATACAATTTAATTTCTGAAATTTATATCGCTCATATCCATAATCATTTTACATTTCACACTTCATGCTCTCAAACATTATCCTAGAGAATACTAAACCTTTGTGTCACATATACTATTAAAGACACTAGCCAGGTTTATAGAGTTACAGGAGACTATAATAAGATGTAAAATTTAGTAGGCAATAAGTTATGACATTTGCTGACTAAAACAATATTCAATCTACACTAATGTTTGATCCATTCAAACACAATAAGCATCTGGATGTTATATACTACCCATTTCATATACTTACAGTGCAAAATAAGTGAGAATTTTTCCTGAGCATTTAGGAAATTAAAATCCTTTTTCTTTATCATTGATCCCAATCCATTTAAGGTATACTTCCCGTGTACCTAGGCTTGTCAAGACTGTACAGTAGGACAGGCAAAAGTTTGCAGATATCAGAAGCCCAATCAGGAATCAGAAAGGTTATTGAACATCTCTAAAATTTGTCCACATCTTTCAAGTCTGAGGATATAACAGGATTTTGACTTATACCAGAAAGTTCAAAAGTCGCATTTTTTTCCATTGACCAAACACTGCATAATGTACAAACCACATGCCTTCCCAAACAGAGAAACAGCCTCAGTTTAAACAAATTATAATACATATTTCAACTTACTATTCTGTAGTTAACGTAATGCCCAGTGAGCTGTGCCTCCAACAGACATAAGAGAATAAAACTTTTAGGAATGTATTTTGGGCATTTTGTAAGGAAACTGGATTCCTTACAAGTTCATCTTTTTCTCCACAGCTACAGGCCATGAGTTTCTAATTCTATCTTCTCCTCTGTTTGCAAGATACCAGGTTCTGCTGGAGGAACAGGTGGTCTGAGTATAATCTCTGGGCCTCCACCATAGATTGACTGAAGAAAATTCCATGTTTCTTCAGATATTTGTCCAGAATCTGCACCTGAAAACATTTTTAAAATTTTAATTACTATTTAAAATAATTATTTCATGATTTTTTTGAAGTCCGTAACAGATTTAAAAAAAAATTCAAATTTAAAACCCTGATCTGAATTTGTGCTTTATCTTGCACCAACTACCAACCAATGACATAGTTTGTGTTAGCTTTGTACGTCTTGATTCTTACAACTACATGCTCTAACACATGAAAGTTCTATGATAACCTGGTATTTATCAGCCAAGCTGACAACTAGTAGCTCTCAGCACTCAGAAAGCGACAGTTCTTATTAATGTAAGGATGTGCAGTCCTTTACTGACTGAAGTTCAAGGACTCAAGATTCTTGTTCCCTCAAAGAAATGAATATTGATGGTGGAGATTGAAAGTGTGAGAACACAGTGAAGTTCTCAGAACCGCAGGGAAAAGCCACCATTAGGACATTAACGGCCCCACTAATGCTCCTTGTACGTAGTACTGATGGATCAGCCTGATTTCATTCACTGATTTAAGTCTTTGCTTATGATCCCATTCCGCCGGGTGGAAGCCCCCCTCCTGTCTCAGGTCAGCATCCAACAACAGCTTCTCATTTTCCATATCTTTTATAAAGGCAAAGGGCATGGGAGCATCAGCACATTACCCCTCTAGGTTTTAACACAAGGATCCTGTCTGATACAGCTGAACTGATTTCTTCACGCTAACGTAGGCGGAGAGGACAAATGTCTGTTCTACCGGAATAAACCCCTCTTCTTTAAGAAACTCATTAAAAATTTACCCCACAGCAGCTCTCCCCCAGTATCCTTATTAGATACCATTAATCTGTCTTGTTAAGTCTGATTTCTGCACCCTTCCTCTTCAAAAACAAGCAAACAAAAACAAACAAACAAAAAAGGCACCATGACAAGGGCACTTCTCCCCCTACCTCCTATACTTTTCTGTCCTCACCACCTGCTTCAGGGGGCCTACTACTGCGCTTCATACGTAAAGAAGTTTCAAAAGAAGAAGGGTACGGAGCTGCGCATTGTTCACCCACACTAATTCAACCATGCAAAGCTTCATCTGGAAGTCACGACGCTGATCCAGTGCCACTATTAATGACGCCATCCCTCAGTTTTACTTATTTAGATTCAGGTACTCAAAAAGCAACTCCACCTCTTTAGGCACAGGAGGAGAGCTTCACTCCCGCATCCAGATTCCAGCCCTCCTAACAGGTTTGCACTGGGATGAGGGCCGCTGCATCACAGAAATACGCAATACTCTCCACCAGTGGCACTCCAACTCTTCTCTTACAACCCAAGGCAAATTTTTGACAGCCTGTTTGTCTTCAGTTCTACCCGAGTTCTAATCTAAATCAATGCAGCTGAAGTTAGGTCAACAGCTGGCTAACCTGTTATCGATTACTGAGTCTAAAATGGTATTTTTTTTGCTACACGTCTCTCAAATGCTTTGCACTTTGTACTTGAATTCTACATTCGTGCTTAAATCATTGAAATGTGCGGCAAAACTCGAGCACAAGACCTCATTCTTTTGTAAACACAATCTTACTTTACAATTGTGAGGTTTATGCAAGGCCTAGTGGCCTCCGGTAAACTGCCATTGGTAGGTCCACTCTATACTGCGGTATTAAGTTAAATTTGGGAAAAAATCCAGTTAAATAAAGGATAATCTTCATAATTCTTTTTTTTTAAGCTGAACTACAATGAATTTAAATATTTATAAGAAGTCTAAAGTCTTCATAAAGGAGATTTATTCATAAGTATTTTTCCTCCATACCTATGGATTTTAAAAAAAAATGCTATTAAGTATCTGACTGTGAAGAATAACAAAGAAATCTGTATCCTTACATGCCAGAGAAGTTTTTGCAAGGTACAGTGGCAAGTAACTTGCCGAAAAATGAGCAGTATCATTTACTTACTGTGGTTTATTTCCCTCTGTCAGAAGTAGCTCTCAATTCAAAATAGGTTTCAAGATTCATATAACTACATACAGATACATGACACAGTCTAAAAGCCAAAATCTCCCACGTCACATTAAAAAAACCCCAAATCAAACCAAGTGATATGAAGCCAAAGCACACTTTCACCGTTTTGAAGTCGCTCTGCACCTGTTTCTAAACCTGGGTCAGTCTATCACAGATACTAATTCTTTAGGAATATACTGGTCCCCCAAAAATGGGCACAGCACAGATTCACTAGGAATTGCCATTTTATGTAACAGTTAAAAAAAGAATTCACAATAAATTTTCCATATTTCAGCAACCACATAATAAGGATCCCAAAGCTGCAGCAGTATTAGACACATACCTTGTTTTAGCACAGCATTTCCACATTTGGTTACTGCAATCTTAGTGTTATCAATAGGGCCAGGAGGATCTAGTGTGACAGAAAGATGGTTAAAATTGGAAGAGCTGACAACAAATGGCAGGTTGGAAGTTTTTAAATGGAAGGAGAAACAGCTTGTTTGTTTACTGCTTAGCAGTAGGTTCCAAGTTGTTAAAAGCTAATCAGAATTTTAATTAAGAGCAAGTTTTTCAAAGCATTCATGATTACAGTAAGTCTTCAAGCAATGTAAATGAGAAATTAATGCTAATTCTTACCCCTATCAAAGTTGTCCTAGAGCTGACAAGATTGTAGGACATTTTATCACTGTTTCCATTTCAGAAATTTAGAGGCACCTGAAGTAGGCTAAAGTGTTATTATAGTTGTTACTCAGTTAACTATGAGTTTAGGTTGTGATGGCGAGGTCTCCTTTCCTCCAGAAGCTGGAGCATTCATTATCTGTCAGTCCGCACAGCAAAATCCACCCCCGCCAATTTTCCTGCTGCTGCTGAATAGCAAAGCCCCTGCAAACAAGCAGCATTCTTTCCACAACTATCCCATTATCCATTCATGTGAATTATTTGACTATATTCTGTAACTTATATCTGGATATATTTGTAACCTATAAAACCGTAGATGTTAATTTTAAGAGCTTTTGTTGCCTTCCCTACCTGTTCTTCTACAGCCTTCTACCAGCGCAGAAACAATTCACTTCAACAGTACCAATACATGACAACAAAACAGGAAAGATTACCCATGTTGTGAAAGGAGCACGACTTACCACTGTCTTTACCCTTTACAAATCCTTCCCATTCTCTGAACCATTGCATACTGATACAGTAAAATGTCGATGGAGTTTCTTCTTCTTGGAATGCTCTATTAAGCTGAAAGGAAAAAGAATCCGTGTTTTTCTGCTTTTTTGAACTACTGAATTCTTTTAACCACTGTAATTATTAATAGCATAATATTACACTGCTACAGAGCATTTTTAAGAACTGCTGACCATCAGAACCACACACTCCTG
>NW_010229145.1:16759-21443 GCF_000690775.1 Eurypyga helias
GATGTAGTCGCAGCCTTCACATTAAAATATGACCTATACCTTACAAGGCAACATAAGTAACTGTATAAATTACAAAAAACAGCTAAGGAGCGTCTAAGCTGCACTTAATTATTTTTAAAAATATATTTTTATAATGAAAAAAATAGTTAAAACCTCTGTAATTTTAACACTATCATTTTTCAAAGATTACAGATCTTTGGACAGTATTATTAAGAAACATGCAAAAAGTCACTTAAACCTTTAAAAGTATTATCTTCTAGCTCTATAATAATATAGCTATACTTCCCCTTGAAGCCATGAACCTAAAGCATCAACACAACTTCCTACGGTTTCAGACAGAGTAAGTTTTGCAGTCATTCCCTAAAACAGTCTTTATAGAGGATAACATGATTTTCTGTCTGCTAACTAGTAACAACAGTTGGAGAACAGTGCACATACAATCACTGTTTATACTGGAAAAATACTGATCACTAAAGCAAGTAAGGTTGACTCAATGTTGTTAATAATAATTACTATCTAGTGCTAACCCAGACTAAAGAAAAAGCAATTAGTAGAAAGTTCAAATATCAGTTAAAATATGGAAAAGCCAACACAATCTCTGATGTGCGATTAAAGCACAGATAGAACTGAAAGAATGGCTGCAATTCTATCTGTCTCCCTCTCATGATCTAAGAGAGTAGAAATGGGACTATAATCTATCTTCACTGAAAACCTCAAAACACATTTTTGGTTTTAAGAATTACAAAATCATTACTTCTCATTATTCTACCAGACTCACGCACATAATCTCTTAAAAATGCAGTGGCTGCTTGGTATCAGTTTTATAGATCCATTGCAATACTACAGTATTTACTTCACACTGCATTATTTATGTTTATGTCTCTAATGATATTTTTAAAATAAATACCAGAGATAAAGATTATGATCAACTTTTTGCTGGCAGAGTATTATTGCACTTAAACCTTATCAGGCTGCACAGAACAGATCCCTGACAGTGTCTAAAGAGCAACTGCTCATGTTGCTGCACTTAGCTTCCACACTATAAAAAAAGCAATTTAAAGCAATTTAAGAAACATATTAAAAAAATTTTTCTAAGTACACTTCCATATAAACAGTTATCTTGGATATCACAAGAACATAGCTCTTGCATACAGGAAAGAAGGGATTCTATATAGGTGTACAGATATGTAATAACATCCATTTGTCACAGGAATCACCCATGCACTTCTGGTAACCCCTCAGGTCAAGTCATGAATATCTGCGGGTCCTGAAAGAACTGGTGGATGAGGTTGCGAAACCTCTATCCATCATATCCAAGAAGTCCTAGCGGTCTGACTGGAAAAGGGGAAACATAACCCCCATCTTTAAAAAGGGAAAAAAAGAGGATCCTGGGAACTACAGGCCAGTCAGTCTCACCTCTGCCTGGCAGGATCATGGAGCAGATCTTCCAGGAAATCATGCACATGGAGAATGAGGAAGTGATTGGGGACAGCCAACATGGCTTCACCAAGGGCAGAAGCTGTGGATGCCCCATCCCTGGAAGTGTTCAAGGCCAGGCTGGATGAGGCTTGGAGCAACCTGGTCGAGTGGAAGGTGTCCCTGCCCATGGCAGGGGGGTTGGAACTAGATGGTCTTTAAGGTCCCTTCCAACCCAAACCATTCTGTGATCAGGTGATGTCAAAAAGCAGAATGAATAAGTGTTTACTTTTTTACCCGAATAAACATGTCCAATTCATTTTTCCTTCTTTTTTCAATTCTTTCAGATTCTATTTGGCATGTGTGACAAACATATAGATGGTTAACAGCTGGTCCTCCTCCATACCTGCAGTAAAAGAAAAAAAAAAAAAGCCTTCTGAAAGATACTGTGTAAACAGATAATGCACCTGTAGACATTGCAAGTGTCAGCTTCTTCTAATATGTAACAGGAGTCTGACACATGCCAGTCACAGCGATCCGCAAACGCCATCATTTATTTTCCTAGTAATACTCTGTACTCCCTCCTAAGACATAACTCCCTTCAGTGTTCTGACTGCCTAAAGCCAGTACAAACCATCCCAAACCCTGCCGATTCACATACGTCAAAAGGCATTACTACGGGAAGAACATGTCAGAGAGCAGGCACTCTGCTATATACACACCACGTGTCAGGTTATTAAAGGCTTCTAAGAAACAGCTTATTGAAATGTTTCAGCCTTCTGTCTTAAACAGAGCATTGCATTCCACTGCAGGCTCTCCATCAGTTTGCTACCTCCCCGACACCAGCCTCTACACTTGTTAATTGGTTTGTTCTTCAGAAGTTATTCTCCATGACCCTCCCCTTCCATATTTCCCCACCCCTGTCGTGGTTTAACTCTGACTAGCCAAATACCACAAAGCCTCTCTCACAAATCCCCCTCCCCTCCTCCAGTGGAGGGAAAGAATTAGAGGAAAAATAAATAAGGAAGCTCATAAAATTGAGGTAAGAACCAGGTGCTGAGTAGTGTGAGTCAGACCCAGAGAGGCTGAGAGCTGCAGCCCGAGCGCTGTCGCAGCAGATGCCGAACGAACCCTATCAGCAATGGCACAACCGGAAAGATAAACAAACCCACCAACTCCCTCCTGAACGAGCCAGCACAGGAGTTAGCAAAGCAGCTAACGCAGGAGTCAGGGAGAGTGTTAGCAAGTGTACGGGAGTGAACAAGAGAGTAGGAGAGCAATGGCTCCCAGACCCCCTCCTTGCCTCTGCCCCGAGCATGACGTACTATGGAATGAAATACTTCTTTGGTCAGTTGGGGTCAGGTGCCTGAACTGTGTGTCCCCTGCACTGCCTGTAGCGAGACAGCGAGAGCTGGGAACACAGCTGCAGGATCGAAAGCGGAGAAAAACCTTGAATTCGGTGCAGGCATTCCCCAGCGCCAGCTGAGAACTGATCAGTGCTGCTCTCTGCATGCAGGAACACAGCTTCACAGCAGCCACGGTAGAGAGTTTACTTTTTCCTGACTGAACCCAGCACAACCCCCCAAATATATAAATGTTCAATTTTAAGTGAAAACGACAGCATTATTTCAGTACATCAGTATTTGTACAGCCAAGTTTTTCGGTACATACTCACATACCAACTTAAACACGTAGGTTTCATAAAATGGTCACCTGCCTACTACTTAAATTGTGAAGATGATACTTTGTCTTTAGACTGTACTGATGAGTTCACAAGTTTTTAACTGAAACAGGTCAAATACGGATTATGGTATATCATCCTGAAGCATTTCTGTCCTCAAAGTATTTGGAATTGGAGTAGTGCCAGGTGATGAGCAAAATAGAGGTGTTTGAGACTTATATGGACTGGCAATTGGCATCCTAGACAAATACCTCCTTTTCCTTAATAATATCTCAGTAAAAGTCAGCTTTGACCATATTTGGCTTCCTCACCCTGAATTCTCATCCACTGCAGCCACAGTACTCTCCCGTAATGCCCAGATCAGAGCAAGACAAAAAGCAAAACTTATTTGCTCCATGGCTGCTCTGTGTTCAAGGCCGCATGCACCAGTCAGGAAGCCAGACAGAATAGACAAATGTTTAGCAATAACAATCCATTCCACCCTTCTACCTAGTAGATTACTCTCTAAATCTGCATGATGACCCTATCACCTCTGGGACTTCTGAATTTCTGTCAAATGGCTGAAGTTTGACATTTTGTTAAAAAGGTTTATAGAGAAGGGAAATTTAAGAAATTTAAGTTTAAAAACGTTTTCCTTTCAATTTAACAAATATTTCTGCATACCAAAAATGGATAATGCCTTTGCAGTTGGTTGGAAGAAAGAGTCAGTACATCTAGGAAAATGGAAATAAGCTGGAAAAAGTATTGTTTGTTTTTCACTGGTGCACATTAAAACGTAAAAACTAAAAGAAGAAACCACAAAAACCACACCAGCACAACCCTTTAGCTGTATTGCTTAGGTGGCCAGAAAGCAACAGCTAAAAATATTTAATGCAGTGCAATGCAGAGTCCTTAAGGTCATCAGCAAAGCTCTTCTGCAGCTTTTTGTTACTTTAAGAGGAAAGGTGTCTTGCAAGAATCACTCCTTTATAAGCAAGCACTTAGGCCTGACCTACATTAAAAAGTGCAGAGTAGCTACATGGAGCGCTTCGATTTAAGTTATTCTGAAGCAGCTGAGGCTATGGATTCAAAGCCAACAAGAGAACAGTAAGCTGATACAGAGAGCTCTTTCAAAATACCTCTTGCAAAGCATACTTTTGCTGACCTACTTTGTGTCATTTTGTACATACCATACATGTTTATTGGTTTCAGTACTCAAGTATTATGCCAGTAATACACTACTTCATGTACTCTTAGCATTACTTTGCACAAGCAAATTATATACATTTGCAATCCTTTCACTTAGCTTTGTGCCTAAAGTATAAATATTTTTTTCCGAGACACCAATTCTGAAGTCTGATGTTGCTGCTTGGCACATACTTGCTCTCAAACCGTATCACTGGATTTTTTCCAGTTACAATACAAGACTTACCTACTATACAAATTATCCCATATATTCTGAGGTAGCATTACGACTAGATCCTCTATGAAGTTAGCTTTGTGTGGAGGAACACCTGCAAAAGCAACAACAAAAAATAACCAAACAGAGAGACTTGTGGATTTTTTTGGGGGGGTAAGGGTGGGAGAGGTGGAGGAGGGAGGAAAGAG
>NW_010229145.1:21474-54423 GCF_000690775.1 Eurypyga helias
GGAGACTATGTTACAGGTACCTAAATAAAAATTAAAAAAACCCATGACCTTTCAATGAATTTAGAGAAATCATGTGAAACAAGTTTTACCACATCATAGTACATTACTGTATTTTAAAGGATCAATCTAATTTTAGTCTTTTATAAGGCTAAAAAGTTTGTAAAAAAGCAGAAGTGAACTACATGAAAGATTAAAGGGCCAGAATCCTTTCTAGATACTGACTGTAAAATACTTAAGGTATACAGTTACGAGTGATTAATATTTTGTTTATGCATGTAAACACATTACCAAATTGTCTATTCAAAATTCACTTATTTGCTCTAGATATTTTTGCATTACTTCAAACATCAGTGCTTGAAAGCAGTGAAATTTTAAGGGAGGCAGAAATGGAGGGGCTTGCGGAATTAGCACCGAGTTGAAGCATACGGTGAGCAGCGATTTGCTACGCAGCAACTCTTTTCAAGAGGGAAAACCTAGTAGTTCGGGCATTTGTACAGGAGTCACCTGCTGTAACCCTGCAAAAGGAAAGCCACAGCGGCTCGCACGTACACACTCTGCAAATTGCTACAGGGGCACAATATTCCTATGTTAAAAGTTCTGATTGGCACCAGGGGCAGCACCTCTTAACGGCTAATCTAATACAGCTGTAGGTTTAGTTAGAAAACAGGTATGAGAACCCCACATAGTAATGATTTCATAGAAAGTTAGCACTCAAATATGGGTATTTCCCCAAATATATTTTGCTTAATGGGATTCTCTCGTATTTATTAACATTTAGCACAAAGTAAAACTTTCATGATCCTATACAACATGTACAGAATTACTACTTCGTTTTCACACTGCTATGCACTAGGTACTCTGCATAGGACCAGTTTTTTGTTCTGCAGCTTTCAAACCTTCTTCGTGATTCTAGCATGCAGCAGAGAAAGAATTAGATTGGCAGACCAAAGTATTAAAGATGACAATAAAGCGACAGGATTTTTAGAAGTGGAAATATATATGTTTAGATAAGCAAAACTGTTCCTCTTAAAGCATCAAGAGAGCATACAACCAAAACCAAATATGCAGAGAAAAGAAAAAATAATAGGAGAGCTTCACACAGAATCATTTCCAACCAGTCAGCTACTAAATCGAGAGAAATAATTTACTTGGAATTTCCAGTTCTAATTTACCTAAGTAGTTATAGACATTATAATACGAACTCGATATATTCAAATTCCTTCAGTTAAAGTGTACAACCGTGTATAGCTACAAGTTGACAGACAAATTATTTTTAAATGATACTCAGTTACAGTCTCACCTCCATGCATACACAGAAAGTCATTATTTGAAATTGGTCCTGGCTCTGCAAAAGTCTTGAATTTATTTAACCACTGTCTGGAAACATAGAACTGCAGAAGACTCGGTTCCATCATATTCAGCAGACCCGATATCCTCCGTCTCTCTCTCTGTGCTTCTTCGCTGCTCTTTCTATTACCAAAACAGAAATCATTAAACAAGTGCATACCCTTGTGTACAGTGCAGATGATTTACTCTGTTGAAAAGAAAACTGTACTTTCAAGTAAATTACCTGGGTCCTGTCTATACTGCAAGGTTTTGCTAGAATGAAGAATGAAGTAGTTGACTTAGCACGTGAAAAAACATGCACCTTTTATGCACAGCCAGAGTCACCATCTATACGTGTGGCAAGAAACTAGACTGTCATGTTACGGATGTCCCAAGAGTCAGTGCAGTTAGCACAGAGAGGGAAGGGCAACAAAGACTTGTGGCTCTGTTAAACCTATGCTTGACCTTAGTTCTGACAAGCCATGGCTCAGGTGTTATCATGCTTACAAGACAAGTTTTGCCTGCTTAGTTCAATAACTCAGAGACCCCTGACAGTTCCCATTTCACCTACCAGCCTGAAAAAGCAAAGGGCTGAACTGCAGCAGAAGCTGCAGACTATACAGCACAGGCAATTACTACCATAGGAGGAGATCAGGGTCTGCCGTCTGCCCGTTTCCTCTAAGCATTTTTGGAGCCAGAGCTTTGCAAGCTATACTCCTTGGGCAGCTACTCCTTACATACCTTCACAAGTATGGCTGAATAGTAAGTAGACTGGGTAGTTCCTCTACTTTTCCCGTATCCCCTACTTCTTTCGTTGAGGCTGTTGCTGCCGTCCAACTGGAAGTCTCTCTGCTCTCCTGTTTTTAACTTGAATAGAATCTCTTCTCCAAAAGCAGTTTGAGCCCTTCATTCCATCCTCCAAAACTCTGACCTGAAACTTGACTCACCATCACACAGAAGCTGGGCCACCTCAGTTAATCTGTGGCATCAAAGCGGACTCAAATAGAATCATAGAATGGTTAGGGTTGGAAGGGACCTTAAAGATCATCTAGTTCCAACCCCCCAAATAGCTGCTAGAAAAGCTTAAGGGCTATTGATAGTATAGCAAAATAGGACTAGAAGAGTAGGAAAACCCAAATGCTATGATCACAATTACAATACATTACCTGTTTAAATTCAGATCAAAATTATTTAGCAAAAACCCTAAAGGTCTGAAAATGAAATTCAGGTAGGTAAGTTCACTTTCCAGCCCTAATTTATAAATGCATATAAATATATGCACTACGTTTTCTAAAATGAGCTGAAAGAACATCTGCTTTGTGTGTGACAGTGTTTTGTGGGTATAGCCTTCTTTAAAACCGAATTTTATGAATGCAATTCTTTCATTATTTATTTTAGTACATTTGCCCACAATCAGGTACAGTGTTCTTTCTTGGCCATACAGCATGACTTCCACATTCCTTTTAAAAGACCTACTGAGTCAGACTCACAGGCTTAGCTGGGGCAGTGACAGGTGCAAGTGCTCCTAATGAAGTTAAAACATTCTCAGAAGGCATCTGTGCGACTGACACAATCTGTTTCGTGGTCAACTTCTAGTGGAACTTTGATCTTAGTACCAGAAATTTAGAATTCGAAAACTCAGTTAAGGTGCTTTTATGATGTCAAGTACAAAAATTCCTTAGAGTGAAGATGATAACAACATGACTTCTTGCCTTTCATTTCAACTTTCAGGATGAGACCAGCCTATAAATTCCTAGAAATTAAATCACACCACAGTAAAATCCCTGTTGTGCCACATTCCATCTGCTAAAGACTTTCCACGATTCGCTTCAGAGCTTTAACAGTCAGAGTCTGTGTGCAAAACCTCCCCATGTGCAGATTTCCTTTCCTCTAATTGAATACAAGGTAATTGGTGGCTAGTTCTAACATTTGCTTAAAGTCCTCTTCCTAGTCATCTTACGATGCTTTATTTAGGCAGATTTAATTTTCATTTTAAGTTCCATACATGTTTTAGCAGTGACAGAGCAAGTGTTGAAGACAACTGAAGGACTAAGTCTCTCTCATCATAGGCTTTTCTGATTGGTCAAATTCTTCCATTACAATTCTTGTGGGGCAGCTAATCTCTGAAAGCTGCCCAACTGCTTAAAAAGTTATTTACATACCTGACATATAAGTACAGTCATACTTCTAATTTCTTACCTGTAGAAGAGAACATAGGCTTCTGCATTTTGCACTATGGATTCTGACACTTCTGTGACACTCTGGTCATCAAATTCATACCACAAATTATTTAAATTGTTGCGACAATAAGCTATGTAATGTCCACCTAGAGTGTTAAAAGCAAGAGTTACTTAAAAGTGTCCAGAGCTGTGATTTTACTGTGCAATACATGAAAAGGAAGACAGTCCAAAAAAAGCAAGTCTTAAGTGGGAGAAACATTGAGTCATTAGCAGACATGACCGGAATATTAACTTCTCTGAAACTCAGGATCAGCTAGTGGAAAGTTGGACACCGCTTTCAGGACATTCTAGAACTCTACAAGCAGCTTGTTGTCTAATGCATTCCTGAACCATGATACTCAAATCAGAATAAGACTGTCTCAACAATTTATCCTAATCAGTTTCTACAATGAAGTTTTTTCAAGTCTTTGCGTGCTTTATAACAGAAATAGCATAGATGTGTAACAGCTACATAACATCAAGACCATACTTAACTGTATTACGAAAGTCTTCAAAACACATTTTAAATTATTATAGTTTTTAAATGCATACTTAACTGCCAATAATTAAACAATCAAATATCTACAAAACTGATTATGAGCAGCATCATTCAGCAAGCACTAAACAGAAGATGAAAAAGCATCCAGAAAAAAAAAAAATTGGAAATAACTTCATCTAAACAATGGATACCTCAAGTTTCAGGAGTGTGAGGGGGTGGGTAACTTCTATATAAATCTATGAAGTTTCTGGCTTCAAACTTTTCTTTCTCCTGTTTTCCAAATCTTATAAATACTGAAAGCACCTGGTCAGAAATCTGCTTGACATATAGCAGTAAGATGTTTATTCAGCTACTCATCACTACCCACGAATAGGAGCTACTGCCTGTTTTGGGGTTAATTGGCAGTGATCATCCAAGAGGACATATTTTTTAAAAATTATTGGCTTTGTGGTGCTTTGTGAATTCTTTCTATAAAGTAAGGCCTACAAAGCATCAAAAATCTAGATAAACAGCAGCTGTGTTGAACAGCCAATTAATTGGTCATCTGCTGGCATGTAATATTATTTGTACATTTATACTGTTCACTTTCAACAGTGCATATAGGTCCTTTCACTTAATTCCAGGATCTGGTAAATTTTTTACACCACAATCTTATTTAGGTATGCCATACAATTTCAAAGATGTGTCAGCTCTTAAAGAGCAAGCCGTCTTATGGTTCAAGGTAAAAATCACAGCATTTATCTTTCACATTATCATTACCAATGCTCCTCTATTTACACACAGGTATATGAATATCATCATTAAATAGAAGTGCTGCCATGAATATCAACTGCAAAGACAAAACAACCTCATACTTACTACTGGCAGTTCCATGATGGCAGATGACAGATAGCAGATCATAGGTCACTATTTGAGCTGGACTGTCTTTTGCAAGGAAAGGCTGCAGATCAAGGCCTTCCAAGGGAAAGGACACATGGGTCCCAATTTTTGTGGAAAACATAAGTTCATGTCTAAATCTTTTGAGATGAATGCACAATATCTGTAAGAAGGATCGACAGATTCCCTCAAGAACTACACATGCTACTATCCGATATTTAACAACTATACTGTGCATGCCACTTTTTATCATCCCGAAAGCACCACTTTTGCTATGGCCTGAGGCAACTATCACAAGCTCTGTGTTCACATATTTTAAATCAAGTGCAGCTTAAGGCATTAGAAATGAATTTTCATTATTAAAGACTTACCTATACTGTCAGTAAGATACATATATAAAAAAATATCAGTCCTGAATAGTTACTAACACTGATGCAGCAATGAATAGCATACCCTTTCTCTTCCTCAGTGCACCTATTGCGCAATCTTGTCACGAGGGACATTAATTCTCCTGATTATTGCAGCCATCCACTCATGTTTTGAAGTGTATGACTGGATTACTTTTAAAATATACCATATAACATTATAAACACAATTTACTCCATGCTACTCATTAGTCTTACCACAATCCTAATCATGCAGAAAAAGTGCTATAAAGTGCATGTAGTAACAGTACCTCAGGAAATTTTTGCACTTTGCAGAATTTGACTCCATTTCTTAACCTGAGCAAAGAAGAAAAAGAAAAATCCACAAAACAACCAAAACTTATTTCTGCAAAAGGTTTTATTTTATTGTGTTAGATCAGCAAGTCTAAGATGAACATTATATTACCAAACCCAAAATACTTCCGAAGTGTAGTCTAGACACGGCGTAGCCAGAATGATACAATGATGCTACAGAAAGAAAGACAATCTGTACTGCTGAAAAATTCAAAGCAGCAAGTCCCATAATCAAGTTGCATCTAGCTAGCAGTTTCTCTTAGCAAAAAGCAAAGAACTTTAAGTTTCATAAAAGCTGATTATTCAGCAAAAGAAAAAAGAAACCAACTAAGTTGGTTTTTAAGAAATTGGCTACAGATCACCAGTTATGTAGCAAGGAATAACATTCCTTTTCCATAAAGGGCTTTGAGCAGTCTTCAGACCTGTTTCTCTGTTCTTTAGTATTTAAAGCCACAGTGTATGTATTTATTTCTAACACACTGAAGTGACCTACTGCGTATCAGTGAAAACCTGCTAGTAATATAGAGGGCTAAAAGCTTTTATTGTATTGATCAAAAACATTATAAAAAGGTCTAAAATTGTAAGGCACATGAAAAAGAATTAAGCACGTCCAGTCTGCAGTATGGTACGGTGAGTCAGTGCTTCCTGACTCCCGCACCTTCGTAACACTAAACTGACAGCCAGAACAGAAGGTAGTATCAAAAGATGATTAGTACTGCAACATATACCACAGAAATAAATGCCTCTTGACTAACAGAAGCATGAAAGCACTCAAATTAGGACAAGTTAAAACAAGGGCAAAAGCCAGCTTACTTTTTACACCTTCCACAGCTGTACATGTTATCACCTGCAAATATCAGGGAGAAGAAAAACAGACATGATTCTATAAATCCAAATAGTCGCCCTTCAAGCGCACACATTTGGTACATAAATGTTTCAAGGGAATTTATCTTTAGGTTGCATTGAATACTGAACAGTGGTAAGAGTGTTGACATTGCAACTAAATAGAAAGGTTTTTAGGTTTTATGCGTTCAGCTGAAGCAGCACAGCCTAACTTCAAGGGACAATGCTATATAATTTAAAAGGGAAATAATTTACTAAATCCAAATTAAAGTTATGATAATGAGTATTAATATAGTGGGGTTTGAAATTTATATGATCCTTCAGTTGATACCATTTCATTAAACCAAATTCAGATTTACTTGATGCAGCTTTCATGGGTAGTGCTTGCCTCAAATATTCAGTTGAGTAAGCAGCTTACCTTTTCAAAATGAATGATGCCAATAAAAGCCAGGAATGACTGTATTACAGCCTAACAGGTGGCATTTGCTTAATTGCGTGAAGCCAAGGAGATATTAACTATCTTAGTGTGATAAGAAGAAAAAAAAAAACACAGAAGAAACATGTTCATGTAATTAACCTCTTACCCTTGAGCTCATCTCTGGCGAAAAAGGCAGCAAGACAATCTTGTAAGGTTACAACTGGACCCCAAAACCAGCTAGGAACACATGAGACAACAAACCTGAAACATCATTGACAGAAAAGAGAGAAAACCAACAAATGTTCTGCCAGAAGAGCAGAAACTGGAATTTCAAAATAGATAAATAAATAAAACAAGGTAAGTATCATTTACCTTTTGAAATATTCCATAAAAAAAGCTATCCATCCCTGGGGAGCGTAAGCTTCTCCACACGATCCTGCCTTGACTAGAGATGTCTGATGACTTGCAGAATGGAGTTTAGCAAGATCTTCCTTACCTGGAATAGGCAAAGACAGATCCTGGAAGGTCTCCAGGGTTACAGACAGCTAAAGAAGAAAACAAATGAAACAAATGAGCGTTAACCTTGAAGAGAAACAGCAGTTAAATTGAATTCCATAAAGTTCACCAGCAACTACTAAGTCACTGTATAGTTGACAATTCCACTAGGCAGCAAATCAAACATAAATAAGGAGATGTAAGAATTCACTTTCTAAAAAAATTGGAAGAAAAAACAACCACCAAACACGAGTTTAGGTTGAACTTGAACATTGTTATCACTGAAACTTTTAAAAGTCATAATTAATTTTTTGGTCTTCCTATTCATCATACAAAGCACTACGATTTTTGCCTCAGGCTGCTATTACACAAGCCAGTTGCAGAAAGCTTTGGCCCATTGTTTTGACAGTATTTTCCTTTGACGTTACCTTGACCTGATGTAACTGGACCTGCCACAAAAAGAGACCCAGCTATGAATTTTCTTTCTCCCATGCTGTATTTAGGGATCACACAGTCACAGAGTAAAACATCAAGTAAATTTTAAAAATTCTTATTTGTTTGTGAACTTGCTCACAAGATTACCCTGACATCTCAGCATTCTTAGACCTAAAAGAAGGGAAGCAGTAAGGGCGTGTGACCAAATCAGGGTTAGGCTTAAACCTTATGTTGAGAAACTTGTCCGCAGTGCAAAGATTTGGATATCCAGTATTTGGTACTATTGCTTCAAAAGTGTAGCAGTCCACTGGACATGTTTAGGTAATTGACTTTAAAATGATCACATGTGCTGTTCTAAGTAATTCTATGAGCAAATAGTACAGACAACAAAAAAAATCAGCTGTTCCTATGTTGCACGATATGTTGTAATAGAGGACAACTTCAGAAAGCAGTTAAAGAATGATTCATAGCACCCGTGTCTTTACTTGGATTTTTTGAATGGCATGAATTTTCTTCGTCGCAATCTACCTGATAAGACTGTTATAGCAGTGTGATTAGATTACCGTGTTTTACTTTCCTTTGTAACATGTGCCCAAGAACTTATGACAGCAGCAGGTATGCATTAGGATATTCTGAACTTGACTAAAAGCTACTTATCCCTAAGCGAAGTTAAAGAGCAAGTCTCTTTCTCCATCCTTACCATAAACCAATTCTCAAAACGTTATTTTTCAGCTCTAAGTAAATATCCAGTTCAATGAATGCAAGCTAGTCTAAACACAAAGTCCTGGTAGTAGCTGCTATTACTTGTTGAGTAAACAAGTATGAAACAACCTAACTTTCTGATGAAATCTGCCACAAAACAACAACATTACCAGAGAATGACTGTAGTAGTAAAGCTCTAAGTATTTCTAGTGGGTGAAAACATAATATAAAAAAAAAAAATTAGAAGTTAGAACTTGCTTACTCACCCGGTCACAAGTCAAGCACTGTACTGAGCTTATTATAGTCCCATCAAATATATCAGAGATAACACTCCTGTACTTCTTGCGCTTCTTCCTTTTTGGTGATGAAACAGTTGAAACTACACAATTACAAAAATAAAATGGTGTAAGCAAGTCAAGATACGGTGGATTCCGATTTCTTTCAACTTGGCATAATGTAGCTAGAGATCACACACATTGAGGATTAAATTTTAAGACAAGCCCTGTTTTCCATTTGCTATTTCTTAGAAGTTACACAACCAGCTTGCTGCTACCCAACAATTCATGTACGCTCCTCAAGCCGGTTATGGGGGACAAACAGCAGCCTCTGTTTAAGTAAAACTCAAACAGCCAGTCTTGAAATCTACAGCCTACTGCTACGAGATTCATCTTGGCAGGAATCCCCAAAGGTATAAACTTAAAAAGGCACATTCTATCTGACATTTAATTTGATCGTATCTTTCCATGAAGTTTTAACCATGTTGGGGTGAAGAGGTCACACAGAAGCTTATTGGATCACAACACTGATGACTGAAGTAGGCTAAATATACTACTGGAGCCCAGCCTAACAGGAGTTCATTAAAAAAAACCCAACCAACCACCCAAAAAAATCCCACCAACGTAAGTAAAACCCCAAGCCAGTAACACACTCCCCACCCAAATCCACTACAATTAGGTAAATACGCCCAAGCAGTCTCTTGGGCTCCACAGATTATTGGAATAGTAGGCTAAACCGAAGACCACAAAGCCTTCTCTGGGGTCAGTATATTACTCAAGAGACCCCTCAGAAGTCTTGTAGGAGTCAAAGGCAAACTCTGCCAAAATGCTCGCAGCCAGTAACAAAAGAGGCAGTGAAACATGGAAATTATTAGTGAGAGGGAAACTGAATTACTGCAATAAATCTTTCACATAGAACACAGCCTCCCAAGGCTCCTGTGTACATAAAGAGTTTGCCCATAAGCAAGTACTTGTCACTTTACTGTCCAGCAGTATTACATATTGCCTCTGTATCATCCCATAAAGATGGCTAAAATAATGGAAGAAGTCTGAATTCAAAAGTATCTCCAGCAGAAAAAATGCCTCCTAGAAAAACCTCAGTTCAGATATATTTTATTTATCGTGGACACAAGCAGCCTCATAGAGCCTTTTGCCCAGAATTCTCTAAGGCTTCTTTCAATCACTTATTATGCCACTAAACGGCTTTAGGATGGTTCTAAATTCTTTATTTATTGGTGATATGGAAGTTATGCTGTATTTATCCACACTAACAAACAGAAGGAAGAAATGGAAGATGCTGACAAACAGGGGCATCTTAGAATTGCAGAACCCTAGCACAGAGCATGTGCTTTCAGCATGGGGGAAATTTAAGAGAAAAAGGGAAGAGGTGTGTTGTAATTAGGCATTAGCACCCCAGAAACAAGTCCTAGCACACTGGGGAATTCCTCTAGCATTATGGTGAATTGAAAAAACAACAAGTTGTGAGCTTTAAAACTGCTGCCACACTACACCCCATGTCAGTTCTGCTGACACATATCTGTTCCCTCAGTACTTAATAAAGATGACCAAGAGTTAAAATACCAGGAAGTGACAAAACACAGTAGTCTAGATTGGAAGAGATAGAGCCACAGAATCTTTGGATATCATCTGGTACAGTCTCTGTTCAAAGCAGCTCTAGTTGGAACTTCAGAATATCCATCCCCAAGAACCTGGGGGTACCTCTGGGCTCCCGCCTCTGTTCCAGTATTCAACCACTCATGGGAAAGATTTTCCCCCCCCTCCCCTTCCATCTAACAGAAGTTTTGCTTCCTGCAACTTGCTTCCATTTCTATTTGCTGCATGGCTTCAGGAAGACTCTGGCTCTACCTTCTCTATAAGCACCCATAATGCTGATGGCAGCAAGTGTTCCCCTTAGCCTTTCCTTCTCCAGGCTGAATAATCCCAGCTCTCTCAGCCTCTCCTCGTACATGACAGGCTCCAGCCACCTAGTGCCTCTCCTGACAGACAGAACGAAGGGAGTCTGAAACCTTCCTGCAATGTTGAAGCCAAAACTGGAGACAGCAGTACAGATGCACTGTCAAAACTGCTGAACAAAAGAGCCAAGGAGGTCAATGACTTAAGTCCATTAAATCGTTGTCATTCAACATCAATGCTGGAGCATTGGAAGGTTAACATGAACATTTTCAGAACTTACCCTAGACAGCCTGTTGAAAGAAAGAGGATCAAGATATTTACGTTGTGGAATTTTTTTATTAAAATAGACTACTGTTAGACAAATAAGGGTAAAAAAAAAATTGTTCCTTGTGTCCTAAAGCTGCACTGTCTTGTATCTGAAAACAGGAAAAGTCTAAACATTCTGGATGCTGATAAACATAACATACAGTGGAAGGTGCCAGAGGAAATACTCTACATGGCAGAGACAGTAACAACCAGGAAGCATCCAGCATTTACAAGTCTATCTACCGTGTAGGTACTTCTATCTCCTTTAACCTTAATAGACTGAAATGTTGACTTCTGCTGAAGAACTAATGTGCTTGTTCTCTGACAAGCATTACCTTTCTGGGAGTACTAACTTCTCCCACATTTCCCCTCTCCCCAAACCAGTACAATTGAGAAATTTGTCTAAAAATATTATTCCATCCTCCCAAAGCAGAGGCAAATACTATTCGTGCTTCAAAATAATCAGAATTTTATGGAAGTAAAGGGAGTCTTATCATATGTCCAGCTTAAATAATGCTCCCTCTCCTCACTAGGGATAGGGGATAAAAAAAAAATCCCCGAAGAACAACACTCCAGTGCTACGCAAGACAAAAGAAACAACAAAATGAAAATTGCAATACAGGGCAATTCAGTACCAGGAGGGAGAAAGTATACCTTTACCTTTTTTGTGGACTGGTGCCAACGAAGAGCATGATGAGAATGATTTTGGAGGACTGCTTGATAAGCGTGTGTTCATCCCTTCACCTGATGATGGGGTTTGGGCTGCAGATATTTCATTCATGTGGACATCATTGATGTAGTCTGCAATTTATATTTGCATTATTTCATAAATTCTACAAAAAAAAATACTGCAGAATAAGCAGACACAATGGTCACATAATTTACTTAGCCACACGGTCAGGTCACCGGACATTTAGGAATGCAGCATCATTTCATACCTTCTAAGTTAAGAACAAAACAAAAAAAACCCCACTTTCCCGAGTTATCTGAAATCTTAGAATCACAGAATGGTTTGGGTTGGAAGGGACCTCAAAGACCATCCAGTTCCAACTCCCCTTCCATGGGCAGGGACACCTTCCACTAGACCAGGTTGCTCCAAGCCTCATCCAGCCTGGCCTTGAACACTTCCAGGGATGGGGCATCCACACCTTCTCTACGCAACCTGTGCCAGTGCTTCACCACCCTCTCCAGGAAGAATTTCTTCCTGATATCTAATCTAAATTGCACTTTCAATTTAAACCCATTACCCCTTGTCCTGTCACTACAGGCCCTTGGAAAAAGCCCCCTCAGCTTTTTTGTAGGGCCCTTCAGGTACTGGAAGGTGCTATAAAGTCTCCCTGGAGCCTTCTCTTCTCCAGGCTGAACACCCCCAACTCTCTCAGCCTGTCCCCATAGCAGATGCTCCCTCTGAGCATCTTCGTGGCCGCCTCTTGACTCGTTCCAACCGGTCCATAACCTTCTTATGTTGGGGGCCCCGGAGCTAGATGCAGAACTGCACCTCATGACAGCATAGTAGAGGGGGAGAATCCCCTCCCTCGACCTGCTTGCCACGCTGCTCTGGATACAGTTTTAAGTCTTAAGTCTTAGTCTGGATACAGATTTAAGTCTACAGCCCAGGATACGGTTGGCTTTCTGGGCTGCCAGAGCACATGGCCGGCTCATGTCCAGCTTGTCATCAGACAACACCCCCAGGGCCTTCTCCTCAGGGCTGCTCTCAATTCATTCTCTACCCAGCCTGTCCTTGTGTTTGGGGTTGCCCCAACCCATGTGCAGGATGGGATTTATACCTTACCCAGTATAAATCTTAAGCTTTTCAAGGGAATTCAAATTAAAATCAGAATACCTAAACTGAAAAAATAAATTACTGTTTACAAGTGAATCCACCTACTTTATTTGACGTACACTTCTCTGCTATATTCCACAATTCACTTCCACTCAACAGATATTCTGGCTAAGAATTTGATTATTTTGACTGCACATTAGCAATGTATTACCTGAGAATCTGCCATGTATCTGTACTTTGACAGTTCCTTGATTATTTAAAAATTCAGTGGTCTCTGAAGCGGTGTTTATGTCTTTTTCCAATTCTTCCACAGAATTTGCTCGTTTAAGCTTGTTGCTTGATATTTTTTCTTTCTGCCAATCTTTGGATGCGATTGAGTTGTTATCATCATCCTGAATTAACATGGTTGTCTCTGCAGGATCCTCTAAGACAGGTTTGAAAATAGCATCATTTTCTGTTTTATCGCAGGTACCACATGATTCACAGGGCTGAAAGCCTACATCTGACTGGCTCTTGTCTTCTTCCATACTCTCTTCAACACTCATAGGCTGGGCATCTTCCAGTTCTATGACTGGCTCTTTAAGTTCTTCATGAAGCAGATCCATTAGACAACGCAAAAATTCTTGTGCATCCTAGGATTTTAAATAAGTTTTACAACATTAATATCTTCCAAATGTATGAGATTAAAGTTATATCAGGAAAAGATACAGATAACTAAACCGAAAGTCACAACTGGCTGTTAAAGAAGAAGGTAAATTCTCTGACCAGTCCTGATGTTCAAACAAAATTTCATTTCCCAACCCCATATTTGTTTCCTGCATGCTTTTCTTCCATTTCACAAGGAATCTTCTCATACAAGTTGCCTCCAAAACACTTCAATTCCCAAAAAGCTTATTTCAACAACTTCAACAAACATATTGTCATAGCTTCTAGGAACGATAAATTTAACTCAAGCAAATACCAACAAGCGTGGTCAGACTCTAGCTTTGCTGGTAATGGAACGTTTTAGGGACATGTTTTTTAAAAACTTTATGCAACATCTTCAGGAAAGCAATCAGAGCCTTGCTCTCACTAGGCATAGAAGTACATTATTCAAAAGTAATATGATGTATTTGGCCTGTCTTTCCAAATGAATCATACTGTCAACAAGATTTTAATTCTTTGTCTCATGCCTGGACAAGATTCCTCAACAATCAGTGTTTCCACAAAGAGCTGTCAAGTATTACTACAATTCTAATCCGTGTTTGGAAATATCTTAAAAGCCACCAAGTTTCAACAATCCATGCAGCAGCTTGGTTCCTGGCAATAGAGAACATCTACTAAAGCAAGGATGGGAGAGAACAATAGCCTCTTCTTGGCAACTACTACTGCTTCTATTTTCTTCTATTTTCCTTTTTGTATTTTGGTTGTTCATAATAATTGGTTTTGCTGCTCAGCATTCCCATCCATCATATAAATTACTTATTAAGCTCACAACTGCTGACTAGAAAACATTCTTTTTCTTAAAAACTACAACTATTAGATTTAAGTTTTGGGTAATGAAAGAAACCCTAAAATGCCTATTTGCTGGTAATCCTTTTATAAAAAAAAAACAAACCCCACACCAAACACACTACCAAAAAAAAAAAAAAAAAAAGAGCCTCAAACCTTGACACACAGATTAACTGATAAGCCTTCTTCACTGAGCAAAAGAATTCCTTTTCCTCCCTGAATATCTGAATATTGGACCTGGCTGCCCAACTTGTGAGGCTGGGTGATAGGAGAGTGTTGGTCATGAAAGACCTGCTTTGTTTTAATTGTTGCCATGAAACCTACTAATCATAAAACCAAAGTGTGATCCAGGCAGAACATAAAAAGATTCTCCTCAAGTGTTGCTCTGCATGGAAAAAGACATTCTCATCAGTGTTCAAAGCTGCAAGAACCAAGTTTCCATACGCTTTCTTTTCAGTTATCAAGATTGGTTTTCTACTTTTCCAGAAATTCAAGTGGCTCTTAAGAAATTCATGAGTAAATTAAAAAAACCACTGAGATTACTATTTAAACACTTACTTTACAGAAACATGCAGCATTTGAAGATTAAAATGTGTTCTAATCCTCCACTCCACAAACATGAAACATGCTAACTGAAACAGCAAAATTCCTCTGAATAACAGTAAATTCCTGGAAGATATTAGTAAGCTTTTCTAATTACAGGGTTTAAATTTTTCCTCTGGCCTAAATGGTATTAATAAAGTACTGCCAATGGTATGAATGCAGAAAGATACTCTATGCAGGATCAACTGAAAAATGCCTTTACTATATAATAAACCATGCCTATTTACTCACAGTTCCCACAATACTGCTTACAAAACACAGTGGTGGTGGGTTGTTTGGGTTTTTTTTTTTTAAGATAATAAATGAAAATTGTATACCGTGCACTTAATTTAAAATATGTAACTGGTAGATGATTATTAAAAAATACTATATTCTTTTTTTTGTTTTCTGTGACTGCTCAAATATTAGCACCATTATGTCACACAAAGGAAGAAGTTTAGATACATATTATCTAAATTTTCCTGAAAAAAGGGAAAAGGAGATTCTCAGAAGTTGAAGACCTTTCAAAAAGTTGATATAAACAAACATAAAACTGGACTTAACTGTTGATGGTTTAGTTTCAGATGATCTACTCTTGAAGCCTATAACTACAGTTTATGTTGCATCTGCTTTAAACAAATATAGGAAGCATGGTATCTTAAGCATTAATTTTAAAAATAAGAGATAGCTTTATGGCTTAGGCAGATTTAAAAGGCATCAGAAAGTTTTACCTGTTGAGAGTAGCCTCGAAATGTTGGATTAACAGTTTTAATTCCCTGAAATAAACCAGTAGGAACAACAGAACCAGGCCTAAAGAAAAAAAATTTTAATTATACAAATATACATTAAAAAGCAGACATTGAATTGGAACTTTCTATCTTTACTGGAATCCTAAGTTTACCTGTAACTGAACTGTAACACATCTAACACCACCAACATTATTCTCAACCAAATGTAATATTGGTATTGAATTATTAACTGTACTTTTTATTTTTAAATCCAACAGAAATAGAGACTGTGTCAGGCCTTTTATACCACATTTCTTGTTACATAATCAGATGACAAAACAGACATACTCCTGGCACTATGCACAATTACTGTTTCTTTACCTTTGTACATATACATTTTGAAGTATTTTCTTAGACAGAGATAAATTCCATATAAGGAAATAAAAGAAATGGAGAAAACATTGATACAGAATGAATGATGCAGAGAGGATAAAGTAGTTAAATATTTTACATGTATTTCTGCCAGACATAAACTTAGTTTTAAAAGCTTAATGCTACTTTGTACCGTATTTATCATCAATTTCTTGACAGATCTTCATTACTACAATTTACATCATTTGTCCTCTCTTTGCTAGATATGGCAAAGAACAGGATATATGGAGTGTTTAAATCCTGCAAGCTTGGCTTTCCTTCCTTAATTTATAAGGCTAATTCTGTGATATCCACAAAATAAAAGTTTAAAAACCTAGGACAGATTAATACATCCTTCATGACTCTGGAGTTGACTTCTTATCATTTCATCACCAAGATGATGCAATACCTGCTTTTGTGCCAGAGTTCTGTCATCAGCTTGAGGTAACTTTTACAAATTGCCGGTTTCTTATCTGTTCGGGCTAAGCCTCCACAGTCAAGAAAAAAGTGCGTCAAAGGTGGGCTAATTAAAAAGAAGAAAATAGTATTGTTTCAGGTTGTTAAAATACAAGAGGAAATCTGCATTTCATACAAGAATTTAAAAAAAAAGAAAAGCAATACTATTACATAATAGAACAATTCCATTTCTTACATCCTTAAATATTGCAACCAAACATTTCCTAGTAAGGCAACTTGAGCAGTACAGCAACACTGCTCCTCCAATGTATTCTGGCATTTACTAAAGCAACAAAATTGTCTAATGGGATTCAGATTCAAATGGCAATTCCGACTAGCCATCAAAGAAGTACATATGTACCACTACAGCAACAATCACCATAAGCCTAGTCCATTAAGTAGCATCTTAAATCTTTTCTCAGCATCCAGTAGTATGATGTTTGTAGATAAATAATAATTTAAATACAAATTATTTATCTTTTACTTCATGCAGTGTTGCCAACTCACACACACTCACCCACTTTCCTCCGTTCCTCCCCTTTTGAAGCCCTCATACAGACTGGACCTATTTTATCCAAGACAGGAGATATCCCAGCATACTTAGAAAATTGGCATTTCTCAACAGAATCATCTCCTCCTCATTAGACGGCCTGTCCACTTCTTTACCTTCTGGAGATCTGCCTCAGCTCTCCTCTCCCTCAACAAAGGATCTCAGCGAGGCCTACTTAGCCCTGTCTCTGACTGCAGCCAAAAGCATACAGTGATACATGCTCAAGCACTGTCCCAGCTAATCGTCCCTATTGCAAGGAACTTCAGAACTGGATAGTGGGTTTATCTCTTGAGCTTTTGTAGAGTTCTCCTTTCTGAATTTGTCTGGTACCCCCATGGATGAGAACATTTTGTATTCTAGCCTAGAATGATTTAGTACAGAATGTCCCAAATATATTGTTTCTAAGGACTGAATTTGGTCCTTTTGATCTTAATATGTCTTTATTTTTTAATTACCGTTTATTCTTATGCATTTCCTTTGATTTCTTCTGTAGCAAAAAAAACCCCAACACACAAATTTAATAGTTTTTATCAGATTTTCTTCTAGAACTGCATATATTTTTCTTTAGAACAGCAAGGAATTAGAATGAAAAGGGAAAAACCGAGTAGCCCATATACCAAACTTTTTTCCCCACTAGCAGTGACACAATTCTTTCTAGTAGACAGAGATTTAACAAATACACATCATCTTCTACGGTTGTGCAGCCCTTTGAAATCTTTAAGTCCCTCTTGGGAAAAATGCATGTATAAGCAAATATAAAATTACATTTACAACCATTTTCCTTACCAGTTGGAAAGAGCTTGCAAAGCTGCATTCATGTAACAAGTGTTTCCAATATTTTTTAATCCTGTTAGACCTGAAAAACAGAATGAATATTCAGCTAGTCTGTTAATCCAATACAAGAATTAAATAAAATACTTCCTAGAAAATATGTACTGATTAAAATACTTGTGTAACACTTCTGACGCCAATTATAATAATGTGGAGTCGTAACTAAAAGACATAGGACTCCTAAAGGAATAATTACCTCTTCTAGTAAGATTACTAAGTGTTTTGATTTTGGCTGACTAAAACACTTCAGAGAAGTGGACGGTATTTTATCTTACTAACTTTTGGTGTTTGTGACAGCTGCAGACTGTAATTGAAAATGTTTATCAATATTTAAGATTTACTTTAACTTAATGATTTACCTGTTCAGATAAACTGCTGCTATGCTGTGTCTGTAACCATGAACCATGTTACGAAAAGCTTCTCAATGAATATTTCATTCTTCTGACTCAAGTTCATGCCAGGAGTCAGATTACACTAAACATTCAAAACCTACACAGCATTCGATTATCCCAGCATCACAATTACCTACAATCAGTAATTTTTCTATGCCAAATATATAACCTTATTTTTATACAGACTGCTCAGTTTATACTTCCTCACAGATTTTACTTTCAAGCCCAGATTGTTCACTTTCTTTACAGACAGCCACATACAGTTTTACCACACACGTAGAAGTTAAAATTAACATACATTCTTTCAGTGATTATAAAGTCATGAAAAATGCTCTAATTATTTGAGAGGCTATTTAAACAAGTCATAATTATTATATGATCTCAATTTTAAAAAATTAATCTTAAACATCTGCTATTCATAGCTACTAGATTGTTAAATTAATTAAGTAATTAGTTTCCAAATAAAATTGTTTTTCTATGACAAAACAGATTTATAAGTAGAGAATCAACAAGACTGGAAAACTTAAAACATTCAGCAGTCAACACTGTTGGCTCTAGGCAATCCTTGAGGTATAGGAACTACCCTGAGCATTTTAGTCAGTGGCAGAAAAATAAAACTTGCGAAGAAAATCCTTTTACATCTAAAAACACTTTGGTTATTTCAGTTCAATTTTCTAGTACATGGAATGTAATTTTTAAGTTTCTGAATGGAAATATAGTCCTGCTTTCCACATACGAACAAGCATTGTGACCTTCTAATTTCTGCTACAAAAAGGAAAAGTCATTCTTACTGAAACTGAAAGTAAAAACAGTCATAGGATTTTTTTTTAACTTTTTCTTTTAAATGCTATTCTATTTGTATATTACTTCTACAGAAGGTACATTCCCAAAAATATTAATAGCACAATAACATACACAAATACACACACTGACAGGAGAAACTAAATGGGAATAAAACACATTTTAATGATTTAAGGGCAGATGGCAAATTAGTGGGGTGGTGACATATCCAGAGAGATTGTGCCAGACAACAGAAGGGGTAAAGTAGGTTCTTTGGCCAGTGCCAGCAGACTTAGTGTAAAGGTAGTAGATGAGTAATGGAAAAAGTTATTCTAATATGTCACATTATCAGCACTGGTGGAAAACAAGCCACCTTGACATATGCACTGGCACCTCAAGAACAACATCCTAGCAATCTGCTGGCCAGATTTTTCTGAGAATATGGTAAATTGCAGTATTTTCTTTACTAACAAATATATATATCCTTTTTAAAAGGATCAATATAAATTTGAGATTGTAAGAAACAATAATTATGTTCTCTTATGAAATGAGAAATTAAGGCTTCACTGGTTGGGGTTTCATTCATTCTCATTTTCATCTTTACAGTAGTTTAATATTAGGGTGGGGTAATCTTTTGTACCAGAAAGTTTGGCAGTGCATGAAATCCATTACTGAAAAAGAGTAAACCAAACCAAACAAAACAAGCCATATTGGGATACTAGAGACTCAGAAAAGGGTTACCCAAAATGCAGGAAAGGGCAATAAAGTGCTGGATTCTGCTTATATTACCTCTAGTCTTTAGCTCATCTTCTTCCACTTCTATATCTAAGTCATCAAATACAGCTGCTAGAGGAATCTTCAGTGTGGGATTACTAGGTATTTTAAAATCCTTATAAGGAAAGAAAGAAAAAAGTAAGTTACCTGTATTTAGCAATTTTCCTCTTAATTAAGCTTATGTATCATTTCACCAAGAAATCCAGGAACTGAAAATTATGTGAATCCATTTTGAAATCTCACTGCACATAGAGTGAGAATAATAGGATTCCACAGCCACCCTGACAGAGTTCACTACAACAAAACCCCATTGTTTTGTTTCCAGATTAGCAGTGAATGATTATGGCAACAGCTGAAGAATCAAAACAAGGCCAGTTAAAGTATTTCTTTCCCTTGGATAACAAAGAGTAAGCCAGCACTGAAAAGCTAACACAGCAGTCATCACATAAAAGTTAGTGTGTATGTTTTGATATGCCACCAGATGGCCCACTACATTTAAGGAAGACAAATTAAACTGTTGGAAGCAAAATGTACAAATACAGAAACGAAGTATTAGGCAGGCAGACACTTACTGCATGATGACCTTTTTTGGTGGGCATATAAATTCTAAGCAAAATATTTGACAGAATTTCTACTGAGTTTTCTGTATATTATACCCTTTTCCTTGGAAGATTAAAACAAGTTAAGTATAACAGAACAGAAGTTCAGAAGGATAAACCCAACTTGGTATCAAGTCACCAGAATTTCTAGGCAACAGAAGTTTAAAAAAAATATTCCAGTGGTACTATTCCATTGAGCTGTTGGCATTTTAAGAGAGAATGATCAGATACGTTCATATTAAATACTAAACTGTGAAGTAAAAATATTAAAGGATATTTTCTTTCTACCTACATTGAAAAACTTCCTATCTTTCTGCCCAACCTGTGCATTACTGTTTCTCTTCCATAGGCTGATGCCTCAGGGAAAACAATTTTAGAAATACTGAACTTGTATTTGAGTCAGTTTTAACCAAGTTACTTGTCATTTTTATGTAATTAGATTAAAAATAAGGAAGAACACCCTTTTTCAGATATATGCATTATGCCAAACAATTACACTTAAGAAATCGCAGCATAACTTTCTCCAAGACAACACTTATCTAGGAAAGATTTTTATCAGAGTTAACAGTACTGATGGCAGTAAAGACTAATGTAAGCAGGAGAAGATAAAAAACCAAACCTAAACAAACCTTGCTGAAAACTGCGGAAGAACAACACAACAGCATATTTCAAAATTCTCTGTATAACATCCACTTTGCTAATTTTTTCTCCTCTAATTTGTCTCCAATACTAGCTAATGCTTTATTTATTATCTTATTCATCTACTATGTTAATTGTTAATATTAGGAACAGCTAAGCACTTTTATAAACATCCTGTCTTTGATGCAATAATCATATAAAACACTACGATCTTAAGCCTGTGTTTTACTTGACTATTATCAATTTCCCAGACAGTAGCCATATTTATACTCCTCAGCAGTCCTAACTGCCATAGAACACTAATAGCATTTCTCCTGATTTCTAGCTCGATACGTATTTTTCCACATTAATCTAACAAAACATATTTGTCTTTCTACACCAAAATTAGACATATATAGAATATACAGAGGTTACCATTGCCTTCTTAAGAATTTAACTGCTCTGCAAGAATTTGTAACTATTCAGGAGGGTCTGTGTACACACCATTCCACTGGAAAAAATTTCCCACACGCATATACATGTACAAAAATCACTACCTTTTCAGTTATTTATAAAAACTGAAAACTAGACATGTTTAAACCTCAGAAACTAAGTTGTAGGAATACCTTGAATTGTCTTAGTAGCTGAATGAGGACTCTAAAAGTACTGTGCCTGTATGAATCAATTTCTAGCTCAGGCAAGTATCCATAAACACATCCTAACGCATTCTGCCACTACCTCTTAATTAGCCAGCAGTTACTGTAATGAGTTGTGTAAGTAGCATTTTCAAGAGCTGACAGAATGGGGAAGCACGGATGAACTATTCCAATCTGGTGACCTTAAAATTAACCCTATGCTTTTTTTGTATCTTACAGCTTATTGTAGATTACAAACAGTTAGACAATGAGATGAAAAAAGTACTCTTGGGAAGCACACCGTACAGAGACAGTACACAGAAGCTGGGCATTGTCTTTTAAAAGAAAATTAATAAAAATAGAAAGAAATTAATAGAAAGTTCAACCACAAGAAAGGAGGAAAAGTCAGTCTCTCACTACAGAGAAGACACAATGTTTACTGCAAAGCTACACCTGCCTTTGGTTCATTGGGTTAAAAAATACCTGCACACTGTTTTCTTGTGCTTGGTGAGACAGTCTTGCATTTGGTAGTGGAGAATGAGATCCTAATTTTCTATCGAGGAATACTTCCTTACTACAGGCGTAACACCAAACACGGAGTGTAGTAAGGTTGACAGTAAGACAATGTTTTGTCTCCTAAAACAGAACAAAACACAAAACTGATTCAGAAATCTGGAATAATAAAGTACAGGTAAGTTAGAAGTATTAAAATTCTAGGTCTTTCAACAGTGAAAGAAATATGTATGTTAGAATGTTAAAAAAAAAACAAAACAGCAATTCATTTCCTGAAATTTTACCACAAAACTATCCAACACTCATTTTAGTACAAGTCGCTCAAATTACCAACAAGGTACAATCACAATCTAATCCACTGTCGTATCTGAAGTGCCTCTGTGTAATTACAAAAATAAGAAGAAAGCCTATTGTCAGAAGTGTTACAATTCACAACAAACCAATTTTCCAGGAATGTCTGCTATTGGTCATGATGGCAGCCACCTCCTCTACAGTAAGGGCAGTGTTTATTGCTACTGGTTTGCTGTGGGAAATTCCAGCTAGCTAACACTCAGAAGAGAAATGCTGTAACTGAACTGAAAAATGTTGTAAGATGCACTCATCTTAAAAATAACATTATACACTAAACTAGTTCTTTTGTTGACAGCTTCATACTGGGAAGCAATGTAAAAAATTTGACAGATGGAGAATATTTTTACTGTTCTAATCTTCAACTTTCTTAACCTCTTTGCTTACTATAAGGTTGTGTACACAGTTGCTTTCATTCTCCAAACATTTCCACCAACCCTTCCTGTATTTCTTCCTTACATGTCAGCACCAGCCAGCTTTATAGACAATGACGGATTTGCTAGAAATCAGGAAAATACTACACCTGCTGCAGTATGCCCAGATTCCTCTTCCCCCCATTTAATAAAACCTTGTACAAGAACAATGTTTTTAATATAAACTGTGGGCTACAATTTTATTAAGTAGCCCTCC
Source organism: Eurypyga helias (assembly GCF_000690775.1). NCBI lineage: Eukaryota > Metazoa > Chordata > Aves > Eurypygiformes > Eurypygidae > Eurypyga > Eurypyga helias. Next base: position 44,623 of record NW_010229145.1, read on the forward strand.
CCCTACTACAAAAAACATCAGGAACGTCAGCCAGCATAAGTATCTCAGACTAGAATTTGCATCATGAGAACATGATTGATTCTACAGCTCCAGCTGCATAAATAATTAAAAGTCTCCAAAGCAACAGATTATTAATTTGCTTGAAGTGGACACAATGAAAATTATTATTTACAGTACAGTACAGGGAGCCTTGCTGGTGGAAACTGGAGTAAGCAGAAATAAACATTCATGTCAGCCTTGTTTCTCTCATTTCGGTGTGTTTATTGAAACTTTTACTGAAAAGAAAATATCCCGAAGAAGGCTTACTATCCTGAAATTAATTAACAACAAACTCAAGACAAGGAAGTCACTGACAGCAAGCAAATGGCCCATTCCCTTTCTCTTACCTGGCAACTACATAACATTGCTAAAGCAGCATGAAAAGCAGCAATAAACTACCATAGAAAGCCAAGAGGTATAAAATTGTAGGCAAGAAATTCAGGGACCATCTGTTCCCCAACTGCACTACAAGCACCTCACTTATGTTTATTGTAAAGGCTTTAGAACTGTGATTCAGTTTAAATAGCTGGGGGAAAAAAAATGTTTTTATATAGATTTATATTAATGCACTACTGATTTGTATGCACATGCACTCCTCTCAAGGCCCTGTCCAGGAGTAGCAGTAAAATGTAGTCATAAAGCACACTTCTTGTAAACCCCTGGTATATACGATTTGTTCATTTCAATATTCACCAGTTTTGAGTTTTTATAGTATTTTTAGGGACCACAAGTTGCTCAGTGTGGAACCTTAGCTGCACCCTCCCATAGATGACCTGTAAATTGGTGGCAAGGATTTAATTTAATCGGAAAGTCAGCAATTCTGAATTGACACAGTAATAAAACTGCCATCCTTCTATCTCAGTATATTTGTTAAGAGAGAATCTCATTTTCTTCATTTTGGCAACTGTTCCACTTGCACATGTGTGTGCACAGAACAGACAGTGAGCTTAAAACCCAAACAGATGCACTCAAGCTGTCCAACCTTGCCAGACGTTGGCATGCTGAGGAACATAGTGCACACACTCCACTACTCCTACCAAGCTGGATCCAAAAATCAGGACACAGCAGACAAGGATAGCTCAGCTCAATCTACAGGTTCTTCATCTGCAGCCACTGAAACAGGGGGCATAATGCAGAAACAAAGCACCCGTTTCTGGCAATTTATACTTCCCATCTTATACCAGTTCAAGCTCTCACCTTCATTAATTCAACTTCCCTCCTCTAATCCATTAGGCAGCCACAATCCTGAAAAGTTAAGACTGGTGTACTATATGTGAAGTACTCAAGAAGTTTTTTGTCCATGCACCTTGAAAGTCATTAGTAATTGCTGTTCTTTTTTAAATTTTCACCATGTTCTTTTAAAAATCACAATAATATCAGAATTAGATAAATAATTATGCAGCTGCACAAAGACTGTAAACTCACATCATCCTAAATTAGTAAGACCTGCCTCTATAAATGAAGAGCAATCATAGCTTATCAAACTCCCAAACAGTTATGTTAACACAGGTTACTGACGCCAGCAATATGTATAAAAATGAAGTTCTGTAACTCCACTGATTCAAGTAATGGTATTACTAGCAAATACACATACCTGGGAATGGGTGGTACTGTGATCAACATGGGATTCACCACAGCCAACGTACGCACATCTGTTCTGTTGAGCAAGACAAAGAAGTATACAGAATTAAGAAGTGGTGTCTAACAGGTTTGTAGAATAGGAATATACTGCCAGTTCCTTTAAAAATCACTCAAATTTCAAACTTGCAAAGTCTTACACAAACCAAGAGACATGCACTGTAAGCATTAAAAATAAATGTCATCTAAAGCAAGTAAGAATGCTGTAAGATTTAACTCAACTCTTCTCTCTGGTGGGCAGTTAGACATTTAATGTGTTTGGAATTTTTCTTTTTTTTTTAACCATTTTAACATATTTATTCAGATTAAGATCAACATGTACTTTTACAATTCGTTATTTGGTGGAGACTGTTACAGAAAGTACGAAGTTAGGCCAGTGTCTAAAATACTGAATTACAACAGCCTCAGATTATGACACATTTATAGAAAAATGCCTGTACTCCCCTATCTACAATGCCTATTTATCAGAGTATTACTTCACAATTCATTAGTTTTTTCACCTTTAAGTAAGAGTTTCCAGCACTATGTGGTTAAGTACTTACTAATTCTAGTTAGAACATGCAAAATAATTGTCAGTTGCGCTAATCGTAAAACATATTGGCCGAGTTGAGTGTGGAATCTTGCAGCCACCAATCTTCAAGCAATTTGCATTAATTCCTCATTTACACGAATCAAGACAATCACATAAGAAGGTCAGCATGTTAGCTGTACAACTCTAAGCACATTAATTTATACAATTAAATAGCAGCCAAACACAGTCAATCTTCTATACTGAAGAATCACAGGTATTTGTTAAGTCACAGACAGTTAACATGCTGGGCTCTCACCATGTTTTTCTACTGAAAAAGGTGAAGGCAAGATGCCAATTCATCCAAGAGGAGATACGGTCACAGCATGACACTAAGTGTCCTACTGCAATTACAAAACTCTCCTACGGAAATGTCGGTATGAAATTGAGTTTTTCAGTGACAATTTAAGAGCTCTAAGTGACAAATAAAAAATGTGTTTTCAGCTTCACAGCATTTCCCCACCTGCCAGGTTTGTGCATCGCTGAACACTCTTCCTGCTCCCAAGAGGGTTTTTATATGTGATTAAACTTGCAAGTCATCTAACAAGGCAACATTAAACAGTGTTTCTTTCCCCCTTCATTTCTCTCTCTTATTCATAGAGGGAGCAAAATAAACTGATTTCTTAACTGTTACTATAATCCTCCACTTACAAGGAAACTAATGAAGTAGATTTTTAAAAATACTTATACATACACCTAAAGGTTGGCATGTCAGCCTAGGTATCTTCCTGACAGGACTTAAAAGTTGCCAAGAAATTAAAGTCAAGTCTATAGAGCAAAACTTCAATCTCTGGAAACAGCTATACATCTGAAGAACTTGCGAGACATTTTAAAAACTAAATTAGCTACATACTTCCCTGTTAGTATCACAGATCAACCAGAAGCAACATTTTCAGAACCTTTCTTTTTTTTTTTTTTAAATACACTAAAAAACATGGGGTTTTGTAGACACCAAGAAGAATAAGGCAAAAGCATATTTAAGAATGAACTACATACAGGGTAAAGACTGTACTAAATTTGTGTAAAGTTCGAAGAATGTTTATACAAGCTCTTACAAGTTTCAAAGTAAGTTTTTTCTTTGTTGTGCTTAAGAATAAAAAAAGTGAGAGTAGGTATTTTTACGCTGTAAAAAGTCAGTACCTACTGCTGCTTCTTTGTTAGTACTACAAATGCTAAGAGAGGCTTATAAAAAGTAACTTAGTTCAGGAATAATATATTATTTTTCAGACCTACAAACCTGGGAAACAGATTAGAAAAAACCTTCAGAGATTAAAAAATATCATAACTCAGGAAGAAACCTTAATATGCTAGCTCCTTATCCAAAACCAACTTATTATAAACACAGTATTTTTAAGTTACAAGAAATATGTACCTGGTAGAGAGTAAATAATTGTAAAAATAGAAAATTGCACAAGAAGTTTTGATTTTAAATAATAACTTAAAGAAGCAAAGAACTTCATTATAGTTGTTTCTTAAAAAAAAAAATACTACCAACTTTATATACATATTACTAGAAAAGGACCCTACTATTGAACAACAGAACAGCTTACCTCTAAGCATGCCCAAAGGTTGGGTCCTCTGACTTTACAGTCCTGACAAGTGCCCTATTAAAGTTAAACACACAAGCAACATATTATTTCATTTATTTTTACCAGTAAACAACAACTTTGAGACAAAACAAGACAAAATACTGTAAAGCTCAGTACAAGCTTAATAATTTTAAGACCAAAGAAAGGATGTGTTGATAACCAACCCATTTTTTGTTGAGCTTCACACAATCCTAAAATCAGCACATTTTTCCAGTAAAACCTGGAATCTCTCTGAGAGTTTTCATCTTAAACCAAAAATTCTTCTAAATAAAGCATAAACATATATTACTATAAAAATTCTCAAAATAGGTGTTTCCCATAAACTTAACATAAAAAGAAATAAATATGATAGGCATATGCAGTTATCACAAGTTCTATTTGCAGACAGTCAACACTACCTGCAAAGTTTTACCAAAAAAGAGGCAACACTGGGGAAACGCTACAGCCCTCAGGAGCAGACTAACACTTACACGTCTCAAAGACGTTTAGCACCATGGACAGAAGAGGGTTGGCTTTTCATCACCTCCCAGCTACAAGCTACAAATGGGCTACAAGATCGTTCTTTGCTCCATTTATTAATACCAAGAATTCAGGTCAGGACAGTTTCTCAAACTGTGGATCCTCCATCAAAAAGTGAAGTGTTATCCAAGAAAAACTTAAGCATAAATTTCTTCGCTACTGTTTCTACTTGTAGACAAGTCAGCTTTACTGTATTACAGTAACATTCCAAATAACTAACTGCTACAATAGCAATGTCTGAAAATAAAGTTCAACTTGGTGTTATGCTAACTCTTTTCACTAATATTTCATTAAAACATCACTTGCTTGGGAAAACACTGCTGGGAAAAGTATTCTTTAAGTGTTAAGTACTGAAAAATAGTTTTTCAGTTTTATCAAGTCCAACATTCTTCCTGTACTTTGTTTAAACCTCACTATTCTAGTAGGGAAGATTCTACCCATGAGCAGCAGTTAAATGCATCTTATAGCTAACAGTACATGACAAGATATGTAGCTAAAATAGGTGAACAGATTCAACTGTGACAGGAAAAAAGTAAGCTGCTACAACTTACATGTGATTTCTGTATCAATTCCTCTTTTGTTATCTCACCAACCGATTCCAAGTGTGGGCAGTTGCTGCCAGGCGATGACATTTCAGAAGCTGTATTTTCTGTGATCCTGTAACCGGGATTTTCAAGACCAGGGAATCATTTGTCAACAGAAGTAAGAATGAGCAAAACCCAATTCCTTACAGTAGGAGTCAATATTAGATATTTAATATGCAACACATAGATAACTTTAAAAAGAATATGCCTTTTTAAAGTAAGTTAGTACAAATAACTATTGACAGTAAGAGTGTCCAATAGTGCAAATTAAACATAGCTGACTTCTAAAATGAAATCCTTTGACTTTCAAGGCATAAACTAACAGAGTCCTGAGTGAAGCAGAACTGGTTTGAATTAATTACTTAATTTCCTGGACTCTACCATGACACCCCAACGACATAAAAATCAGTTTGCAAGCCTACCCGGAACTGACGGTGGTTTTGACAGTACATTTTGGAAAGGGATTTTACGCAACACTGCTGAAGTGTGCTGAAGCTGTGAAGGCTAAAATGCAGAAGCACATGAGTTGCTTGTCAAAGGAACCGGAAACTCTATCTTGATTTTATTTATTTATAAAGACACATTCTAGATTCAGGTGTATTATATATCAAAAGCAAACTGAAACTTGTAACTCACATGTAGTACTGAACACTCTGAGCTTTTCTCTTGTTTGAGTTCTCTCTGTCCATCCAAGGTATCTGATGCAGACACAGAAACAAAGAATGCTTAATACAATCACTTTGTTATTATTATTTTGATGGTTGCACAGAAAGCTGTGACATTCTACAGAAGGAAAATAAAAAATGAACTCAGGTATGTTCTTTCATATAAATACTCCAATTGACTTATACAGGTAAGAACCATCGAAGAACTTTGTTCCACTTCAGTCACTTAATTACTATTGATGCCTCTATAAATCGTAAGATTTGTCCAATTATCATCTTTCCAATCTACCATTCCTTTATGAAGATTTGCAACTAAACTTCCATCCTAACTCAGCAATGCGCACTCCTTGATCTGTCTGCTGTCTTTAGCACCATTACCCCTTTCCACTTCACCCATTTGCTCTAGCAGCTTTAAGTCTGTTCCTTCTGCTGTATGACCAATCACTCCTTTGAATGTTAAGTAACATAGGGCTTTAAGTGTGAGGGAAAACAAACCTTGCCTAGTAGGCATGACTGATTCATTTCTAAGTAACCTTTCATTCTCTTTGACTTGGTTTTTACTTTTGTTGCCTTGCAATAAGATCCCTTTGAATCAAGAGTCATTTCAGTTCCCTAGATCATCAAAGCATTTTTTTTATATATGTGTATATGTATAAATAGTCTATATTATTCCTATATGAATTACATTATTAAAGTATTCGGTCTTATGCATATAGAAATAATATAAAATACTTGATATATTTTATTACATACGTACATATAAATATATTTCACAGAATCACGAGGGTTGGAAAAGACCTATTAGATCATCTAGTCCAACCATCAACCCAACACTACCATACCCACTAGATCGTGTCCTCAAGCACCACATCTACATGCTCCTTGAACACCTGCAGGGATAGTGACTCCACCGCTTCCCCAGGAAGCCTGTTCCAATGCCTGACCACTCTTTCAGTGAAGAAGTTTTCTATATAAACAATTATTTATAGATAATTAATACACAAGATAGAATCATAGAATGGTTTGGGTTAGAAGGGACCTTAGAAGATCATCTAGTTCCACCCCCCCTGCCATGGTCAGGGACACCTTCCACTAGACCAGGTTGCTCCAAGCCTCATCCAGCCTGGCCTTGAACACTTCCAGGGATGGGGCATCCACAGCTTCTCTGGGCAACCTGTTCCAGTGCTTCACCACCCCCTCTGGGAAGAACTTCTTCCTGATATCTAATCTACATCTACCTGCTTTCAATTTAAAGCCATTAACCCTTGTCCTATCACTACATGCCCTTGGAAAAAGTCCCTGTCCCCCCCAGCTTTCTTGTTGGTCCCTTCAGATACTTTAAGATGCTATAAGGTCTCCCTGGAGCCTTCTACTCTCCAGGCTGAACACCCCAAACTCTCTCAGCCTGTCCCCATGACAGAGGTGCTCCAGCCCTCTGAGCATCTTCGTGGCCTCCCCTGGACTCACTCCAACTAGTCGATATCCTTCTAATGTTGAGGGTCCCAGAGCCAGACACAGTACTCCAGGTGAGGTCTCACGACAGCAGTGTAGGGGGAGAATCACCTCCCTTTGACCTGCTGGTCACGCTACAGCCCAGGATACGGCTGGCTTTCTGGGCTGCCAGCGCACACTGCCAGCTCATGTCCAGCTTTTCATCCACCAGTACTCCCAAGTCCTTCTCCTCAGGGTTGCTCTTGATCCATTCTCCGCCCAGCCTGTCCTTGTGCTTTGGACTACCCCAACCCATGTGCAGGACCTTGCACTTGGCCTTGCTGAACTCCATGAGGTTGGCAGTGGCCCACCTCTCCTGCCTGTCCAGGTCCCTCTGGATGGCATCCCTTCCCTCCAGCGTGTTGACCACACCACACATCTTGGTGTCGTCAGCAAACTTGCTGAGGGTGCCTTGTTCAATAAAATACTGAAGAACTTCACACAAGACTGGAAATACTACAGTAAATTAATAGTTTGGGATTTTTTTCAGGATGAGGTCTAAATTCTCTTCCTGGACCAATGGCACGACATTTAAAAAGCATTACTTTCAAATATATGCTGCAACTCGAGAAGTATTTCCTCAGACCAGTCTATTTGTCATCCATGTGCAGTATTGCTAAAAAAACGCTTCAGATATGAAAACAATATTTTTTGGGGGCCAAACATCTTCAACCTTCAGTTATATTAGCAATTTTGCTTTGAACTGTGAAGTTCCTTTACAGAACAGAAATAGAAACCTTAATGTATGTTTCGCTCTAGCACACTTTGCAAGTGTTAAAACACTAAAAATGGTCAAGTTAGTTCCAAATGAAGCCCTAACAAGCTTAAAAAAATTCAGTGTGAATTAATGCTGATTTAACAGAAGTGGTATAATGGATTAAGTAAAGCTTTAGGCTTAATTTTTTAATGGAAGAAATTTTCTGAATGAATTATTCCAAGTAATAAAAAGCAATTAATGGAGATTTCACCTCATGCTACCAGGTTTGTATTCACTAGCTACTTTTCACACCTGGAACTGCACAAATCCAATATGCAGTCCTGAACAAACCTAAACGCAGGAGTTCTGCTCATGCCACATTCTGCTTCTTGGTGCAGTCTGTATCATTCTTCTCATAATAATAATCACAAAGATCAAAGCTTGTTGACACCTGTGTCCCTTTGAATGTGGTCCCTATTCCTGTCCATATGGAGAACATCCCTTGTATACATGTTATTATATGGGCAGAGCTGAACAGCCTTTCCTTCACCTTTTGTTAACAAAATTCTTGCACACCCTATTCCATCCTGTAGGAACCATAACTCACTGTACTGCCATAACCTTGGTAGCTTAATATACGTAGCCGCAGTAACAGATTTTGTAAAATTTTATGTTAAAGTCTAAAACTGAAAAATTACATTCAAAACCATGAGTCGTCCTTCATCTAAGTCCGTGCAAGCCCAGGGTAGTTCCAAGGTCACTCCCTGCCCTTCTTCCCTATTACCACGTCCTACTCTACCTGAAAAGATCACCTGTCTTCCTCTACTGATGTATCTCATTATCATATCTGCTTTTTCATAAGCTTCTGCATTGCACAACCTCATCCAAAAGTCTCTTTTTCATATTTTCAGTAATTAAAAAGTAAAATAAAAAGAAAAAAAATCTACTTCTGTTGTTTCTCTTGTACACCATATACTCCTGTTCTGAAGCCGGAGTGTATCGCCACTTCACGTTCCTGTATGTGACAGGTTGTAGTGCGAAAGTACCTATGTATCTTGGATGAACACCTTGACTGGGTGAGGTGAAAGGTCCGTTTACCCCAGTATCCTTTTTCCACCACTGACCAAAAGATGACATTCACAGAAGAATAAAAATATTACAAGAATATGTAGCTTCCCTGAATCCCTTCCAACTCTGGGGCTTTCTGAACCAAAAGTTTACATACTAGAAAGACAGAGAAAGGCTCTGGAAAGGATCTGTATCAGTAATTCCAGCCTTCCTCAGGTTGCAGAACTCTAAAAAATAATTACTGAGACAAAGTATTGGACAGCAATCGTATGTCCAGCAGTAACAAGACCATTTCTGTCACCTTTCATGGACCCGTCAGAAGTATTCTTCATTGTTTCCACTGAAAGGTTTGTTTCAGCCCACCTGTAGTAATGCACCACACTACATCATTCAACTAATTGAATCATTCAGTTTTCAAAAGAAGAACTTGTTAACACATCTTTGCTTACTGCATGCATAGTCAATCATATTTCAAAGGAAAAAAAAAGCCTTATCTCTAACTTCTTTGTTTTTTTCTTCTGTTCCTCTTTACTCTTTGCATTCACCAAGAAAAAAATTTGCTCACGAGTTGTCAGAGAAATGTGAACCGTAATTCACAGCATCATGACCAGCAAACTGTTTATTATTCAGCAGAATTCCATGGCATCACAGACTTGTGTGGTGCCTACCATGGAAGGCACACACAGAAAAATCCCATCAAACACGATAATTCAACTGATCTTGAGCTCATGCAGGGAGCCTAATATTTCCTCTAGAAACATGATAATAGATTTTTAATTCTCAAAAAAATTTTGAATTCAAGTTAATGTTTTCATCTGCCTTGTTATAGTAGTTAATAGTTCAACAGATACTGAAATAAATACATTTTTTTATTCTGTTGACATCCTGTCACAGTTTAATCCCAACCAGGAATGAAGAACTACACAGCTGCTCGCTCACTTCC
>NW_010229146.1:0-47062 GCF_000690775.1 Eurypyga helias
GCTGCCCGCAGAGCCGCAGCGGCGGACCCGGTTGGAATTTTTCCTCTGTGCTGTTCCCGTCTGCTGCGTTTTGGCAGGCCCGTGAGCAGCGGCAGAGAGCGTGGTCGCTGCCTGCGGGAGCGAGCTCGCCCTTGTGCGCCGCGCTGCCTTTTAAGAAGTGGGTTTTGTTTGGTTTTGAAAGTTAATGGCACATGCCTCTCAGGTTATAGAGCAGAGGAATTATTTAAGACCCTCTGCGAGTTTAACATTCTCTTAAATAGGAAAGTTACGAATCCCTAAAAGCATAATTTGTAACGTAAAAGCTATCAGAATAGCAGGGCAATCTGTTAGAGTGTTTAAAAATTTGATTCTCTGCAGTTTAAAATGTGAAATAAATGTACACTAATTGTTTTGAATGGAGATGAAGATGGTGTTTGAAGCCAGTCTTTAAAGGAATTAGTGAGAGAGCGCTGCAGTTAATGGTGGAGCACTATTTTTCTGTAATGGGCTCAGCAATGTTCTCTAATTAGCTTGCAAATTGATATTCAGATACAAGTAAACTGGCAATCAAATACAAGCAAAACATCGATGTAAATAGGCTTTGGTTTCTGCATTTAGCATACCTGTATCAAAGTTATGAGTGGGTGGAGGGCAAGCTCTGAGTTGTTTTTCAGCATGGAGCCTTTATTAATGGTGGCTCACTGGCTATAGTACGTCAATGTCTTGGTTCAAGCACATGGAAAGAGAGAAAAAAATAATTTTCTTCCACAAGTGAGTGGCTTTTAAACATTAGTAGCATAATACTGAGTGTATACGATGGGATTTTTTCTGTCTTCATTTCTTTCAGGTTTTGTCTGCTAGCTGTGCACGTAAGATTCGATATGTAGCCGAGTCAGTGAAAATTACTCTGTTGACTTTCCTAGATCTGCGTCGTGTTTGTGTTCTTTATTAAAATTATTGCTCTGTGGTACAGCCATGTAACTAGATGCTGAAAACATTGGTGTTTGTGTTGTAGGTTTTTCTGCTGCGTAGAGAATGGAGGTTCTTAAACTTGAATTCAAATTAATGCCTGGCTTAAGTAGTTTGTAAACATATTTTTGTAGAAAGGCCAATCATACAACAATACTGGTACTTAAGAACTGTTGTGGGGAAAGGTAAATAAAGGTCATGAATGTAAAATTTGGATTTCAGGGTCTTTTTAAACTCTTTAATCTATAAAATGTCTCTCGACATTCCCACACTGATAGCTTGCTAACTACCCTCTCTAAGCATATTGTTTGTTTGCAGATCAAAGTGTGACTTTATCAGTGTGTCAACTATGTGTTTTTATCATCCCATCCCCTCCATACTCTTTCCATCAGCTGTCCATAGTGTTTGTTGTTCAGCATCATCTTTGGAATGCCCTTCCCTAATTCTTATCACTGTGCATTCATTAAATCCAATTATTGGTTTGATAGATTTAGCTTTCAGTGCTGGTGATCATCTGAGTTCTTTAAGGAAAAAACCCAAAGAAAACCAAAAACTGGAAATCTTGTGTTAAGAATTTTCTGTAAAGCAGCTAGTATGCTTTTTACACAATAGAAATAATACATCAGAGAAAGTCTCTGGGTTTCTAATTCAGTATGTGCTTTTCTGTTCAAATAGCGGCAATTTTCCCTTCACAGTGCTTTTAGTGCATGTTTGTGCTTTTATAAAAAATTGATTAATTCGGTTCTCAGGGGATGGCTGAGAGGGGAATGTAGGTCCCTTCAAGGTCACAGGTTCAGATCCAGCCTGTCATCTACATCCACTAGCCACTAACCCATAGCTGCTTGGTGCGTTACTAGGAGGAGCCTTGGGATGGCTCGGTTCCTTTGGAAGGTGTTGATGTTGAACAGGGTACCTATTGCATAACAGCAGAAATACTGCTGAAATTAGTGGAAACTGGGGCAGCACATGCTGGCAGGGAGTACATGTGTATGAAGGTAGCTGGAGAAGGTCGATACAGCAGTGTTTTCCAGACTGGCTAGAGGAGGGAAACAACGGCATGAAATTCTAGCCTCTTGGAATGCATTTATGCAGAGCTGAGGTGTATTAGGGGGGGCAGTTTTAACAGTTTGGAGCAGAAGGCACATCTAGCATTTCAGGTGTCGGTGTTTGTGCCTACCTGTAATTGATTGGGTGTGTTTCCCAGAACCAGCATGAAGCATGTATGGCATTGAAACTTAAAAAATAAACAAAACAACAACAAAAAATCCTCTTACTCCTCCAGTGCACGTCGCTATCTGCACTTCTGGCTCTGTCAAGTTTCATATAATGAAAATCTTGTCATTATACTTGTGTGCAAATTGAATATTTATATGATGACATGTATCATTCTTGGACAAATGAGTCATTTTCTCCTCAAGAAGGTGATTTTATTGGTTGTTACCGCAGCAAGTGATCTGTTAGTTATTTCCTCCTGTTTTTTGCAACAGACTAATTTACAGATGCTGAACAACAAAACAGCCCCAAACCAAACAAATTATTTACTACAGTGAAAGATTCTGTTAGCCTTCAGTGAGTGTGTTATTTAAAGGAAGCAAAGACTGGTGAAATCACAGGTGCATCTGGCTTTGGGACCCAATTTTGCAAGAGGAATGTCTGTGTTGGGATCCCAGCAAAGCTTTGTGTGACTGCTCTGGTCTGCCGGGGCACATCATTGCACAGGGATGAAGCCTGGCTTAAGGTGACCACCATCTCTGAGTCTGTGGGGTTTATATTCCAGCTGATGCAGTAAACTTTGCTTTTCATTTGCAGTCATCATAATAAAGTTTTGTGTTCCTCTGGGGAAAAACAAACAAAGAGGACAGAAAAATGATTCTTAGATTGTGAAGCCCCTTTTATCATGCAGGACATCAGTGATAGACTGAAGGTTTGTTCCTGTAGGTGACCATGAACTTTCATGTGGTACTTAAAACTTTTTGTTGGATAATGAAGAAATCTTGTAAAAGGCTGTTTTTGAAGACTGCCTGCTGTCTGCTCCAAGGTGGTTGTGTGACTTCTCCTGCATACTGTAGAAGAACGCCCTGCCTGGGTTCGGCCAGGGAGGAAAACATGTTGTGTTGCTTGTCTTGTTGAGTGATCCGCAGCTGCCCACCTCGCGTGGCCTAGCAAGCCGTGCGGAGCTCAGCTGGAGCCGATCGATGGATGCGGGCCCCTTTGTTTGGTAGATCGATACGCTGTAATGAACTCCGTGCTCTGGTTCCCTGGTAAGGATCACTGGGGGGGATAGGAAGGTGCCTGTTTTTCTGGAATGAATCAAAATGAAAATTATGTTTGAAGATTTTTTTTTTTTTTTTTCCCCTCTCATGTAGGGATCAGATAACCTTTCTTAGCTTCCTCCTCAAACGCTGAAAATCCCGTAATATGAACTCCTGTGTTATCTGTGGACTGGCTGCTGTGTGTTTTTCCTACTAACTTCTTTTTGAAAATATTATGAAATCTGCTTCAGTGTTTAAAAAATAAATTTAAAAGCGCTCTGGAATACTTTTGTTGTTGATCTGTTTCCTGATTGTTGTTGTTGGAGGTGGCCTGTGTTTGTTCCTCTGGGTCAAGTTGATGTTTTTAATTTGCAAACAATTCAAATATCCTGGATGTGAGCCTAGCATCTAAGTCTAGTAAGGGGTTTTTGTAGTTCCCTATATGTATTTTTTAATTGCAAGACTTCCTTATAAAGCATAGCTTTATAGAGTGTGTAGAGATAGATAAATGGTTTTATAAGCTGTTAGACAAGTGTTTTAATGATGTCTGTCAGCCACACGTATTTATGATGAAGATAATTTTCCAGGTTATACATGGTGTCAAAATGTCACTGAAGGTCAAAACATGGTTTGTTTGCTTAGGGGTCTTTGTTTTTATTTGGTGCTGGGATCCTCAAGTCTCTGTAGTATTGGTTTTGTAAGAATCTTACTGTCTGTCATTTTAAAATTTTTGCTAGCATGCACTGACCTGTCACAGGAACAGTTGAATTCTGAGAGTACTGTGCCATAAATTACGATAGGGAAAAAGTCACCTTTGTGTGGTAAATGCAAACTGTGTTGATACCATTTATTCCTTTTGCATGACATACTACTTTAACTTCGCTAATTTTACCAGCAGTGAAAAGTAAAATGTTGCATTAATGAAATGGTAGCATTAGACAAGTCTTTAGAATGAGGAGGAGATGCGCAGCGGACAGTCAGGTCTTTGATACTCGATAAGGGACAGACAAGTGGTTTTGGGTTGTTTCAGAATGCATCTGCCCAGTTCTGATAAAATGACCAGGGGTCAGTACCAATTTATACACAGCGTCTTTATTTCTTTCCCAAACTCATGTGAGTAGAGGTAAACGTGGTGTTTTGGTGTGTGTGTTTTTTTTTTTTTTTTAAAAAAGACAGTTTACTTCTCTCTGATTGAAAGACTTAAAAGATGCTGTCATGTGGGGTTATTGGCAACGGCCAGGAAGATTAGGAGGCCAATTTAGGAGACTGATTGATTGCCTCAAGCTCCCTCACAGTAAGAGTACTGTTCCCCCAATTTATAGCATATAATAATCGCAGAGCAGAAGCTCCCAGATAGCGAAGCGTGTCTTGCCAGTGAGAGACAAACATAAACCAGACGCTTGCATGACTGTGGGTGAGGTGGCTGCTTGAAAGCTTGGTCTTGCTTCTGGTTATGTAAAAGGCAGCAGAACAAAAAGATGGGGAGTGGGGCGAAGAGCTGTGTTGATGAGGGACTGAATGGAGCTACTTTTTCTGAGGGGAGTCAGGCTTCAGAGAAGACAACCCAGTGCATCTTCCCTGGTGATGGAGAAGCTTGAGCAGATTTGCTTTCTGGCATCCAAGGCTGAAGTTGTGTATTACAATTAAAGTGATCTAAGGGTAAATTAGCACTGGAAAGGGCAGTTGCACACCTCTCCCTAGCCCTCCCTGGAGCTCCAAATGCTTCTTCTGCACTGGATATAGTGGTTGTGTAGCCTCAGTGTGAATCGGTGTGTTGGGCTGATCAAGCGGCAGACTTAGCCTGGTGCGAAACAGGAGGGATATTCCCTTGGATCAGCTACCTGAATCCCCATGGTTGCACTGCAGCAGCTTCTGGAAGAAGAGGGAGATGGGACTGTAGGCTGCATGACCACCTCCTTAGCAGCATGTTCTGCCGAAATCACTCTAATTGTCATGGCAGAAGTGCATCCTAGCCCGTAAATATCCCTCATCCTCTACCAGGGTCTTCATCCCACGTCTCTGACTGGCCAACAGTATTGCTGTGCTGTCATTTTAGATTTGCAGAACCAGAGTGGTTGATTTGAGCATCCACTATGCAAATGAGATGACCTTTTTGCTGTGATTACTTTTTTTTTTTTAATGAATGTATAAATCATGGCTGTTTCACCACTACCTCAAGCCCTTCTGTGAAATATGAGAACGTTGTGCAGCATTTTAATCTTTTCTCCAGTCCATCCGGTCTCTCCCTCCCTGCTGTGACAATCCAGCAGTAAACCCCTAAACAAACAGGAGTCTCTTAGGCGAGGAAGAGTCGTGCAGCTTACTGCGAATCTGCAAGACAAACCAAAGCAAGCAGAGCCGACTGCCATAGTTGTCAGCCCCTTCTGCACGCACTCTTGAACCCTTCCTTTAGTCACCTGGGGTCATGTAGGACATGACAGCCTACCTGGGCTTGCTCCTCAGACTGCTCCATGGAGAGCTGCGAGGGGCAGCTCTGCTGGAGCCTCCTACCACGGCTGAGGATGCCACTGGCTCTCTGCTGGGGGCTGACAGCCTGCAGCAAGCCTGATCCGGCCAGCCGGCTGCCTGGGCTTCGCCGTCGAGGGTCGAAGCCTCCTGTAAGGTATCAATAAGGATGTGCTGGTGCCAAGCCAGCAGCAGCAAGGCAAGGATGCTCAGGCCCTACCGTCGCGTCTTGCTGGGCACTGTCATCAGCGGAGAGACGAGACAGTGGCTGCAGTGGTAGCATTTGGGGCGGGGAGGATGGCAGAGCCCCGGGGCTCCCCATTTGGTTGCAGGGATCTTCAGAAGTGGTCTGTGGTGGCAGGGCTTGCTGTTATTCAGGCACAAAACAGCCAGAGCCAAGGTTGGAGTATTGTTCCAGGTTTTTCTACTGTGAGAATTGGGGTTAAACAAAAAAAAAAAGTAAATATTCCCTGTGACTTGTTTTCAGTCCAAACCTTATCAAACTGATTATTGCAAGAAGAGTGCTTCCTTTTAAGTTGTAGGCACTGATTTGTTTTGGACAGCATTTTTAAAGCTTCCCTTTAAGGAAAAACAAATCTTTTAAACTATCGACTCCAAAGATCTTTATATAGCACAATGTACTTCTCCTAAATCAGTGGTCAGCATAAAAGTAATTCATCAAAGCTGGTGGATTTACTTCAGTATACATGTGGTATAAGAAAGAAGGAAAATTAATTCTGGAGTTTCTGAGAATACTTGAAATTCAAGGCAAACCTGGCTAGTCTAAAATCATCCGCAAACTTAGTAAGTGTCTAGTATTTAGATTTTTTTTGTGCTTTTGGAATTGCTCAGCTGGAAAAGGGAGGTTCTGTAGAATCTTCCTTTGTTCTTACATCCTAGAAGAAGGTTTGCAGGTTACTTTTATGTGTCTTACGTAAATGTTACAAGGAATGAGAGTTATGTTGGTTTCCAGTTCAGGGACTGTTGGGAATAAGGATGTCTCTGGAGAGTGATAATGAGTGCACTTCTGTGTACGACAAAGAACAGAATGTATCCGATGGCATAGGTGCACTTCTTCAGCTAAAGATATTTTGATACCTGATTTTATTATAAGCTAAACCGGTGGTCAGGATTTCTGTTGCTTGGTTTTTTTTTTTTTTCTTTTTTATTATTATTCCTTAAGTATTTTCTTAATATGGGTTTTCACCTAAAGTTGGATGTTTGATAGTACCTCTTCTTTTTAATGAGATTACTGACGTGCAACTGCATAATCTAAACATCCAAAGTTACATTAGTGTTTCATACTGGTTTACATGGTTTGGTGTTGGGTTTGGTTTTTTTTTTTTAATTTGCCCTTGACTTTTCTAATGAGCCTATTAGCTACAAGTTATTTCCGTGCCCGGGGGCAGATCCTGATTCTAAAAGTAAAAGCTGACAGCTGTGGCCAGAGGGGGCTTTTCAGTGAAATACAGCGTGGCTTTGCCAATAATTTTAAGTTCCTAAGCAGACTTTTAAAGGGAGGGGAGGGCTTTCATTGTTGAGTCAAA
The DNA here is from genome assembly GCF_000690775.1 of Eurypyga helias. Lineage (NCBI taxonomy): Eukaryota > Metazoa > Chordata > Aves > Eurypygiformes > Eurypygidae > Eurypyga > Eurypyga helias. The sequence continues at coordinate 7,214 of NW_010229146.1, forward strand.
AAAAAAAAAAGGAAGAGACACTACTTTTTTATTATTTTTCCTTTACATTCAAAATACTTTGTGCTTTTATGAGAATGTTGTGAAAATAAGTCTTCAGTATTTAAACAGAACTGTCACAGAATGACTTCCTCATCTGAATTCAGTCACTGCCTGCCTTGCATGGGTGAATACTTGTCATGGTCCAAAACTTCAGAAGCAGACTGTAATACTGGAAAAAGTAGAGCAATTTCAAGGAGTACTAGGAGCCTGATAATGTTCAGGTTTTCTGGAAATCCTGTACAAGGCACTGAGTGTGAATAGTCAAAGATGACAAAAATCAAAGCTTATGTTTTAAAAGAAAGAGTTCTGATATACTTGCATCTGTGCACCTGTTAAGCAGAGATCAATAAATAGCTTGTGATAGTTAACGTGCATCTCGGTCTTACTACAAGTATTCTGGGAGAAGAAGGATGAAAGCACAAGGGGAAAAAAACAGACGTGGGAGACAAGTCTCAATGATTTGATTGACTTTACCGTGGGTTTTTCTTCTACTCCAAGTGAGACAAAATATGGAAATCTGGAGTTTTGTGTGTACTTACCATTACAATTTATGACTGATAGTTACACATTAATTTTTGACTTTTTTTTCTTCTCGTATTTCTGTCAAACTGCAGTTGATCTGAAAACAAGGCAGTGTGTCAATGACAAGTTATAAATGCTCAACTTTTGTTAAATGCATGGTTTTGGTTTTTTCCTCACTTATGCTCTTAAAGCAGCAGAAAATAATAAAATTTTATAGTTTACAGTCAGCACAGAAGTTGCATTCAAAGCTTAGAATGAATTTTACTTTGTAGAAACTCATGGGTAACTGCAAAGATTAATCTTGCCACACAGTGCTGAAGCGCAGAACATCTTGTGAAGTGATGTAGTGTAGGAGCTGCAGGGAGCTCTACAGGGGAACACTGTTTGCTTTTCCGGAATCCCTCCACTTTCCAGATAAACATGGTCACTGTTGGAAGCCAGAGCCCATGCCCTTTGATGTATCAGGGAATGTCAGGTTGGAGGTGGAGTACTTGCTGTGGGAGAGGTTGCCTGGGGGATGCTGAAAAGGTCTCTTCCTTTCTTCAGCCACCCTGCTCCCTTGAGAGGTTTCCTGCCTGCTTTCTTCATCTCTCCAAAAAGGAGGGCCAAGAAAGCTTAAATTTGACTTAAATTGATCACTACCTAAATTTCAGAAGCAGTGGTGTTTGGTATTTGGGAGCACTTTCATGGCTGTATGACTTAGACTTGGAAAGTAGGCACAACTTTGGAGAAGTCAGAACAGAATTTCTAGCACAAAGTGCTAAGAATGGCTTAAAAAATGCAGAGCAGCGTTCAGGTTTAGAGCAGTTATGCCTGAGAACTTCCTATTGAAAATGTTAAGCAACACGGATGAACTTTTCAATAATGCAGTAAATGTGCTGTGTACTAAAGGCTTTGATTTCTAAACAACAAAACCGAAAAAGCTTGGGTTTATGTAATCTGCTGTGCAACCTTTGTCTTCTGTTTCATGATGTTTCTTGTGGAACAGCTCAGTATGTAATACCAGTTTTTGACACCTAGTCCAGCCTGTCACCCTGAATACTGCAGCCTTTGCTCTTACAAGGATATGGTCATGCATACCAGGTAACTGCCACGTGGGTGAAAAGTATCCGGCTCTAAGTGTAAAGCTGTGTGGAAGACACATGGTTGCCTTTACTGAAACATGTTCTCCTTAGATGTTGTGATTTGTCACAGTCTGTCATCCTGCTTGACTTTGTGTGCATTATTGGTCAAGGTCGCTTGTGTCCTACCACTGCCTCTCCATCGTTCTGGTTTTCTCTTGCCAGCGCTGCGCTACCATAACTCACGGCAAGGTTTATTTCAGCAATGGTCTGTCGAGTTCACTGTGAGTCTGGTGGGTGCATCTAGAAACCTCCATTGTGCACCAGGGAAGAAAGCTGTGGGATTAGATCCCTCTGGATGGAACCACTTGTACTGGTGAGGTCTTGCTGCCCACCGACAGTCGTGATGCTAGGGCCAGAGGCACGGGCAGCCCCCAGGTTGGTGACATGTCTGTGCCGTGGGAGGGAGGACAAGCAGGCCTCTCTTACTGAGGCACAACGTGCCACCAGTTCTACTAAGGCTGTAAGCTCTAAGGTTAGACCTGTGCTCCATCTTTGTGCTGGGAATGAAGGCTCAGTCACAATCTTCAAAGTCTTGGGTGACTTGAGATGCATTTCCTGAAAAGCCTCAAAGAAGATAATCTTTCTGTGTAAGAAGGGTCTTGCTATAGAATAAGCTTCCAGAGACACTCTTGAGTATAATAGACTTTAGAGAGGAAAAAGAAGTCTTCTCAGCTTGCTTCTCAACAGCAACTCCCTGTTTCACCCGTTGCAGCATAAGGGACAATTTAAGAAACCCGAACGTAAAGTCTTTTTACATCTTTGGCTGAAAGAGTCCTTTGTAAAGTAAGAAAAATGGGGAAACCTCCCTCACTTCCAACAGAGGCTCAGAGTTGAACTTCTTATAGAAGACAGTTTTCAGTAGCCTCTGACCTTTTGCTGTCAGTATTTTTAGCATGGAGAAAGCTGAGGATGATGGTTTAACTTTTTTCTTCTTTGCCTCCCTTCCTCCCCCCTTTTTGTCCTCCCCTCTAGATTTTTATCCTCTGTTAATCTCAAGCTAGTGTTGTGCTTTGGAGAAGGAAGGTTTTTGTTACTACCTGTTAGTATCAAGTGAGTAAATTCAGAATGAGACCAGAAAGTGCATGTGCATCAAACTTCTCTTTGAACATTATAGATACCAAGGGTATTAAGAGCAAATTACATAAGCAGTGAGCTGATGGCCCTTATCTCTATCCGTCACCTTGGTGTCAAATCTGATGGGACCTGGACGCGCAGGCGTGTGTGCTGTATGTCCAGCTGCCGTCCTGACGTGTCTGTGCGGAGGTTGGATGCTGAAGGCACCTGTGGTTGTTTCCAGGTCTCTGGCAGAAAGCGGCTGTGAGTTATTTTGGTCCAGTGACTTTGTCTCTGGCCACAGAGCAGTGATACGAAATAAAAAGGGCTGTGTGCCTCTAGCAGCCTGTAGTGGGTGTGATTTCAGAACTGATCTGCAGGTGACCAGGTTTTCCATAAACCCCAGCATACAGGTATTTGCTGTCCTTTCTGCTAGATCTAGTATTAGTTGGTAGTCATTGTTTTGTGCATTAGGTGAAGTTAAAAGTGAAATTTTCAGTCAAAATGTCTTAAGTATATATACTTAAAAGCTTATTTTATAAGCTTTTTGGGTGAGCTTTGTAGCAATTGGTGACAACTGAAGTTTCTGTAGGTGTAGGGTCTCCTGTAAAGGTCTAGGTTACTGCTGGAATGAAATATATTGACTTGGAGGGGATGGTTTTTACCAAGTTGTTTCTTACACCGGCTGTACACTGCAAATCCTGTAGAGCCTGCCTTGATGTTCCCTGCCTGAAAAGAAGGCTAAACCTCTCCATTTCCCAGTGTTAGGCCTGTGAACCTCTGCCAAGGGTGATGCAGAGGTTTGATATAGAATTAATATACAAGAGAGTGAATGTGCCGTTGCATTAAATCGTGATAGTCTTCTGTACTCCTTGAGAGCAAAGAGGCTTGTGTTGGCGTAATTTGCCAACTGAAGTCTGAAGAGGGATGTGGTCAAGGAGGAAGATGCCAGGGGTTTAAAGCTCTTTCATAATTTTCCAGGCAAAATTTTGTTAGGAAGGACCTTTGTGGTGATGCTTTTTTTGTTTGCAGAGCTCACAGACAATGAAAAGCTCTGTGTAGCGCAGGCTATAATTTTCGCTATCCGTGGTCTAACCATTGCACAGTATGCGTATTTTGTGATGTCTGTAATCATCTGACAGGACAGGGCTGTTGAAATGCCACGTAAAGTTCATTCCATCCTTTTTACTAGTTAGCTAAATTATCTCCAAAAAGCTGGTTTTGCTTCATGGCAAGCTTTGGAAGACGTTTTTCTAGTGTTTCCTGCATGTAAGTACTAATGATAGTGATACAAAAATAGTCCCAAACTTCTTGGATAGAGTCGTCTTGGTCCACTCTTCATTTGTTTTCAGAGTAGTTGCACGTAGGCTAAATTAACCTTTTTGACTTAAATTTGCACCACCCAGCAAGAGTCTCTGGAGTTGCTTGGACGACTCCCAAATCTTTCCTCCCTATACTCCCACTGTATTCCTACCTCCCTGAAGGCAGGACCCAGCCCTGCCCCTCTGCATGTTTTCAACCTGCTTGCCTAAATGCAGACCCAGGATTGCTCCTACTGCCGTTCTCTCTGTTCTCCTCCTCCTCTGTATCCCCAGCCTGCCAAACCAGAAAGGCCTCATCTTCTCGGTGCGTACCTCAGGAGGCAAATGCACATTGGCTTCAGCCTTGTTGGAGTGGTACTCTCCTACAGGAATGGGTTACTGTTGGCACTTAGCAGCTGGCAACCTCCTTGTGCATATGCTTCAGTTGTGGCACATCCAGAAGGTTGGGAACCGAAAACTATCATCCATGGCTAGAGTATGCCAAAACCATTTTTAGGTGTAAAATATGTCATTCTAGTACTATAGGTTCTAACTAGACTATGCTGCAAATCTACCTTTCCTTTTGTGCACAGCCTCCTTGTCGCTTGTAGACAGCCCTGTGAGGTTGGGAGTTGGGGCATTAGGCCCTTGTGCGGTTGGCGTGGCAAGAACTGATCATCTGGCAAGGCTCACAGGCCAAACACCAGTCCCTGCTCCACTTTTTCAAGAGCTGTATGTAAATGTTGTGTTGAATAGTGGAATGCTTCTTAACGAGGTGGTGTGCATTCTTGAGAGTGTAATGAAAGACCAGAAGTGCAGGGGTTACACATCAAAGAGGCACAAATGGTTCTGCAGGAATGATGAGTTATGCTGGAGTTGTCTCCTGCTCTCTTGGGATGTGGTGCAAGACCGAAGTTAACTTATTTTGTCATCAACCCTGTAATCTGTCACGTTACTTAGATGTTTGTGGTTTTGCTTTGTAGGAAGCCGATCCACAAGATGCAGTACTCAGAGGGCTGTGTTCATTCTCCAAGTGAGATTACAGGGTGGGGAGAGGTGGTGTCAGTTTAAAAATAGGGAGGGAAATTCACTCCCTCTTTTAGCTTTCTTTGTAACAATGATGAGGCTAACTAGACTTTGAAGTCAGCCTGTATTTTAAGATAGTGATTTGCTGAGAGAGCAAAGTGTGACTGGTTGATTTTACTGCAAAGTTGTCTGAGATGACCAGGATACTACAAGTTTTAAAAAGCTTTTATCTAAACACCATAAAAACGAAGTGCAGAAATCCTACCACCTTCCTGCTCAGAACAAACCTGATTTTCAGTAGCTCAGGGTTTGGCTTTGCTGACAACGGGCTCCTAATGGGCTGGGAAGAGTTGGGCACAGACAGGACAGGGGATAACAGGTTTAAATTGAAAGTGAGTAGATTTAGATTGAACATCAGGGAAAAGTTCTTAATAGAGAGGGTTCTGAGGCACTGGGAAGAGGTTGCCCAGAGAAGCTGTGGATGCCCCATCTCTGGAAGTGTCCAGGGCCAGGCTGGATGAGGCTTTGAGCAACCTGGTCTAGTGGAAGGTGTCCCTGCCCATGGCAGGGGGGTTGGAACTAGAATGTCCTTTCTGACCCAAACCATTCTGTGATTCTGTGAAGAGCAGAGCACCAGCCCATCGGGGTGCACTGGAGCTGGCAGAGCCCCAGGCATGGGCAATGGCATTTTGGATGCTTGCTATGGCAGCATCTGGACCCCTTTAGCTGGTACTTCCCATCTGTCCTTCAGCACCAGCTAAAAAAAATAATAATCCACTGACTTTGCTTGAAATTAGGAGAAAAAGCTAATGTGGGCATATGTTAAGGATGAATGTCCACAATAAGTTTATACTTACAGATGTTTTGAGCGGTCAGTAGCTTGCAGGGCTTTATTTCCTTGCAGGGAAGGGATCTCTTGGTCAAACTCCAAGACTAAAGTGTTTGTAAATGAGTCTCTTTATCTCTTCAGCATTTGTCATGCTTACTCAGCATCTAGATATTTTTAATTAACTAGCTTGCTAGCCCCCTCTTCTCCCATATTTTCCCACTTCTCAACCCCTCCCCAGCCCCTCCCTGCCAGTTTTGGGTTATTGTTTTGTTTGTCAACCAAAACAATGCCAGTGGATTCTTAAACGGTTTCCATTAAAAAAAGAATCTGGGTAATTGGGTTTAATTCACGAAGAATAATATCCGTATTGTCAACAAGGAGTTCTTTCTAGATAAAACTTGTCAGAGGCTACGGGAAGGTTACTAAAGTCTTTTAAGGCCCAATGTGGGAGGGGTTTCTTTTGGTAGAGCTACAGAAGCTGTTAGGTTTGCATTCATCTCCTTTCTGGTTTGCAAGCTGGCTAACCAAAATGTATGAAGAAGCTTTTTTGCTTAGCCTTTTGAAGAAAGTGTTGCCTCAGAATGAGGCATTTGCAGACCATTCTCTAATTTTTCCATTGTGCAGGTGGACTAAAGAAGCAAGTTGCTGGTTGTGTGCAGTTTTGGGAATGTAAATTAATCAGTGTATGTATATAATTGTCTGGCATGTCTTTATATGCAAAAAGAAATAGAAATTTACAAGCAAACATGATTTCTAACACAGTAGAAGATCAGTTTCTTAACTAATTTCTTTATACTCACTTGTAAAACATGTATGACCAAGAGTAAGTGTTCTTATTGAGTTTCTCTTAAATTATTTCACTGATATATTAACTTGAGAAAAGATAGGTTAGCGCTTCTTTAATGGCTTGTATTTACAAAACTGTTCAAGAGGGTTTTTTTTAAATCAAAGCTTATTGGATCCTGTGATGGTCATTTTGACACCAAACCATGCTTTCCCCAACATATACATCAGCTATTTGGGCATAGGTTAAAGCTGCTTGCTTTCCATGACGTTTTGAGATGTTGATCATTTTAAGGCAGTGGCTTAGTAATCCAAAAAGGAGGTGGTCAAAACGCTGTGCTATGTGATACTACAGTTACTGTTTTTTAAATTATTTTTTTCAAAGAGCAAACTGGAAATGCATAATGTTAACTCAGGAAAGGGAGCGTCCGTTTGACCAAAGATCCTCTATGCTTCCCTTTTCTGTTGCAGCTCAGCTCATCTCATTTCTGATGCTGCTCCAAATTTTGTAACATAATTCTGAGTAGACTAAATCTTCAGCTTCATCTAATGTCTTCCGTGTAACTTCTGAACTGACTGCATAAATCATGTACAAGATTCATGCACAAAATATACAAATATAGGTAGCACTAAATGGCGTTTGGATGAAATTCACTCCATGCAGATGGCCCAATGAAGACACTTCTACTTGACAATCTGTGCCAAAGGTACATTTGCAGGAGGAGGGAGGGTACTAAAGGGATCATATGTAGTAAGTGGCACCTTTTGAAAGGACAAGCTGTAAGTAAGCATCGTACTTGACAGCCTGTCCAGGATTTTGGGGTCAGATAAATTTCTGACTGGGATGCAGTTCTTTCTCTTAGTTTTGCATTTGTTTTGGAGACTGCAAACACATGTTGCTTGAGTCTGTAATAGAAAGAAAAATAAAATAACCTGGTTTTTGCTTAAGAACTTGGTTATTAAAGGGGACAGCAGAGAAATTAAGGAGTGGTCATATGGTAGTCTGAGTGCCGTCCCTGAAACAGGGTAAAATCTAATTGCGATCTAGTGTGCAGAGCCAAGGGACACTGTATTGAATAAAGATTTAAAATTAGATTCCAAGCAGGGGAACATAAATTCTGTGAACTATGCTTAAGTTATGGGGATAAATCAGAGGGAATGAAGAGTCTGGGCAGGCTGACAGCAGGGCTGTGGGGGCTGCCCTTTGCGACAGCACCGTCTTTTAAAAGCTGTAGGCAAAACTAGTTACATTACATTGTTAAAATAAAATTGATCCTAGAAAAAAAAATTAAATTTTTAGGAAAAAGCATTACATAAATCTGACATTATTTGGATCCCTTATATGTGTCTTTACAGCTACTGGCAGATAGCTATCGCATTTAGGGGACAGTAATGATGTTTTTCTCCTTCTAAAAGATAATTACTGTAAGCAGCAAACATCGAAGGTCAGTTTTGCCAGAAAACTCTTTAGGATATTTGAACAAGCTATTACCGATTAGGAGGCTATATCCCACACTTAAGGGGTGTTTTTTAAAAAATACAACCCCTCAGTGTTGAGGGAAACCTTATAAAAGGTGTTGTAATGGACTTTTATCTAAAATCGGAGGCTCTCACAAGCATAGTAACATTTCACAGAATGGGACTCATTCAGGAAGTTGAATTGCAAGCCCTGCTGTGTACAGGATTCAGACAGGAAACTAACAGAAATTCAACAAAGGATGCTATATTCTGTTCTCAGCCTAAAATGCGTGTGTTCTGGAAAGCGTGTCTGTAAAATTGACATTGTACTTCTCAGTGTGTTGTTCATCGGTGAGATTTATATTGAATACGCTTACTGTACAAGTTTAATTATGTTCCCTCTAATTGCTAGCCTTGCATTTTCAGTGTGGAACCTAACTTTAAAGTTCATTTTTCTTTATCATCTTCAATATTAAGTGGATTCAGTTAAGCCTTTATTTTTTTAGCTCTAGCAAGTTTGCCCAGTGATACTTGTGCAGCCATATTGTTTATATACTTATAAATAAAAGATACTTCTGTCTCCTGGTACTTAGTCAAAACACGCCATCACCTTCCAAAAATGCACTCTCATAGGTGTATCGGCTTTTTGCATTTGGCTCACGCTTTATAATCAATGCGTTACTTTGTTCAGGAAAGCATCTTTCTAGAAAGAAGGCTATAATGGCATTCTCTTGTCTTTCCTTTTGTGCATATGTGTCTCCTTTACTCCTATGAAGTATGTATCCAGTGATGCATTTGTCTATTTAGTTGTCTGGGGTTGGGGTGTTTTTCCTGGGTAATTAACTAACTTTCCTTATGGCCAGATATTTTTGATAGGTTTATTTTTCCATTTTCCTCTCTAGGTTAGTAAATCTGAGAACCATGGACACTTTAAAAAAAAAAAAACTAGGTGTGAATTTGCTGTCTTGGAGCATTGGTGTTGCTAACCTTGAAACTCAGCAGACATTTCCTTGATCTTCTGGAGTCATATACATGAGTGAGACATAGCCAAAAACATTGTCTGTTCTTTTTCCCATGATAGTTTTCTAAACTGATGCCAATTTACATAGAAGTACACGAATCGCTGGGATTTAAACCTTTCTGACACCGCGGGTGAATATGCAGGTTCTGCAACCTTACTGTTCTTCCTCTGCCCCTTTCAGTGCTGTGTCTGGGAAGTGGTTCATAAAATGGTTTTATTGATGCTTTTCAGATGTTGATGCAACAGGAAAAAAAAGATGGGATGAGATTTAATAAATCTTACTGAACACTTGGAAAAAGGACAAAGGGACATGCTGCTTTTCTCTCACCCCTTTGTCTGTGGTGAGGGGTTGATCTCTGGAGCATGTCGGAGTATTATCTCTAGATTCTTCTGGGGAAGTAGGTGGGATTGTTGTTGTTTTGTGGGTTTGGTGGTTTGTTTTATTCAAAGGTTGGGGTTTTTTTTCATGTTTGAGAAGGATTCTCTAAGGGTTTTCTTACTTTGCTATTCCTGTTTGTGGTTTTTATTAAAAAAAAAAAAAATCCTCTTTCATCCTCTGGCCAGCAATAGTGCTTCCCAAATCCATGTTCTATAATTCCTGCCGTACCAGCAAAGCCCATGAGGGAAAACACTAGAATTGCAGAGAAGAAAACAAATTCTGCAGGTGACCGACACAGACTGGCTGGTGTCATGTAGCTTGCTGAGAGCTGTTCACACACGAAAGGCTGTTTTTCCTCCCGAGATGGTGCAGGGTTTTGGAAGTTAAGGGAGTCAGGGGAAGTGTTACTACTTTCAACCTAACTGCATGGTAAGTGATTCTTATTCAAGACTTTTCCTGATAACTCTGCTTCCATTGTCCTTATCTATGGAGGCTGGTGCTCTTGTGGTACCCTCATGGGTTATGCAGCCTTACAGAATTCCTCCTCCTCCCTATTCCATGTCCTTCAAATGCCTTGCAGATAATTATCATGACTCCCTCATTTGTTGCTTAGCCAAGATATACAGTATCTTCAGCTCTTTAATCTTCCAATATTAATTGCTCTTGCCAGGGTCCTTCGTAGGTTTGTTGCTTGACTTCCTTTGGTTTGTCTTTATTCTTCTTTTTCTTAGATTTGGACAAACAAAGGATTTGGAGGACTAGTAAGAAAAGATAATAGATTGAGCCTTTATCACTCACTAATTATCCTGCCTCTAGGCTTCCTGGATGATGTAGCCACAAACAGTGTATGCCATGTTCTTTTTCTCCTGTAGGTCATTAGAAGAGGAATTTAGTCTCTAGTATTGTTGCCTTTACTTAAAAGGGAGTGTAAACATCAAGGAGATGCAATGAATGTGGGTTTTTTTGGTGGAGGGGAAAATGATTTAAGGAAGCATAGTGATTTAGCCATACTCTGGTTATGAGAGAGGCTGTAAGTCTGTAGTCCTTTTGTAGGCTGTATTTGCTTGACCTGGTTACCCTTAGTCACTTTGTAATGTTTGAATGGTGTTTTTAAAACAAAGATGCTGGAGCCGTTGACAGAAAAGAGGGGGTTGTTACAAATGTGTAAATGATGACAACTCATTCTAGTGAGAATTAGTAGAGTTTTTACGGCAAGCTACAGAAGAAATATGTATGACTTACTGCCAGACATTTTATGTCAGACAATTAAAATTATTTCGGAAAGCTGGGTATCTGAAACAGAATCGGAAAGCAGATTAGTCTGGGGAATTGTCCCATCTGGCACCTGTCTGCAAGAGATCACTGCAAACAAGAATGATCTTTTCTTTCCCCCAAATATATGCTTTTCCAAATTTAACAGCAATCTCTTAAGAAATATGTGTTTGGAGTTTCATTGCCCCCACTGGGTGCAAGTAAGCACCAGTGAGGGAAGACAGATCTCCACACCGCAGCAAATAAAAGGATCATTGCTCTCCAGAATTGTTACCTAATAGGTAAAAATCTCTCAATCTCAGACTTTTTTTCTCTGGCATAGGAGATTTTTTTTCAAAAACATCTTATGGCAGCATAAAACAACAAATACTTAGGATTTGAAATTCATTGAGCCACCATGACTTCCTTTTCTCTATAGCCACCTGCCTTGTGTCAGTTGATAGCTGTTTAACTACTGTGTTTTCTGTCTGTTGTGTGTCCTGGAAGATCTGCTGGATATGTGTTAAGAAGTTCCACTAACAGGTAGCTTAAGTTTGTTGGCGATGGAGAGGTACATGTCCAATGGAAAATGTTTTATGCCTCTAAAAGGAAAAAAAACTTCCACTAACTGGTTTTTTCCATGTGTTTCTAGCTCTTTTTGGATGTCCTGAGGAAAGAGATGATGACTGCCTATTTTTTCCCCCCTGTAAAAACATGGTTTTGGATTGGGGAATGGGAAAGAAAAGTGTAATTCTGTGTGTTCTTCATGAATTTTTAATATCCTTCTTGAAGTTAGTGCCCCTTTCCAAATCCTGTGTTTCCTTTCTTGTGACTTGAAAGAGGTATATGAGAATGTATATTCACTGACAGGTAGTCTTCTCTCTCACAAGTTTCAGTGGGTGGTGTAATACTTTAAAACCCCCTTGGTAGTACAGTTTTAAATGTTGTGTTCATCATTAAAGAATTGTTGGGATTTTTTTAATGTAAAACACAAGATACCACAGTTCCATCTGAAGTATTTTTCCCTATGCTTGGACCAAACTGCCTGGATCTTAGATGCTGGATATTTATTACTGAAATAATCCTTATAGATACTGCTTAACAAGGAGTATTCCGGATAACAAAGACTTATTTGCAAACACACCCATTTTCTTTACATGGGATTTTTTTTTTTTTTTAATAGGCAACTCATTTGCCATGTTTTAGCTTTCTCCAGCTTGAGTATATTTCCTTTTGGAGGTCATCAACATTTTATTGACTACCACATGCAGAGTAGAACATTCCTTTATAGTAAGATGACTAGTTAGATTTAAAATTATTTCAACAGTAAACCTTGGCTTCTGTGTGAGCATATATGTTCATACCTGGGAGACTCAATACTTAGGGAAATAATTTATATAGTAGGAAAAGAACTGGGGGGGGAGGGGGGGAACCAAACCCAAACAGTAAGTGGTGGACCCCGTAAATTACTGCTTTTTCTTTGAAAGTTTGTAGTTGAAAGTTCAATATTTTCAAGACAACATGTTTTTTTACTCTTTTCATAACAACCATGGGCGCTGTGCTCTAACAGCACGGAGGTGGAAACCCTCAACAGTTCTCTGCATTGCAAAGACTGAATTCTAGTGTATGTAGCTGGTTTACCTGACAGCAAGAGAAGCTTGCTTACCTAAGGAAATCAGCACTCTGAGATGCTTCAAAAAAAAGACCTGCAAACAGTAATAATGTAAGATAGAGAAGGACCTTCCTGGAATCCTGATTTCCCTATAAAATGGCAGTTTGAGTTTAGAAGTAGTTTACTGTGTTCTGTTCTTGTTCTCATGTTGGTGGAAGTCATGTTTCATTTTTGGCCAAAATTAAATATTTCCCATTTTTCCTTCTGAAATGAGCACCAGAGAGGACTGTGTATCATGCAGCGTGTCGCTCCACCTCAGTCATATGCACAGCGTCTCTGCCTCAGCTGTCCTGCAGCACGTAGCAGTGCTGCACTGTCCAGGGTCACACGAGGGAGGATTTTGGCTATGGGACACTTTAATTGTGACCCAGGATTTATACTGTGGTCTGCAGTACTGTGAAAACGTTATTCAGTGGAGTCCTGTGCTCGTAAAAGAAATGTGTGCTGGTACATGAATTCTGCTCTGAAGTGAACAATACGTTGCCTTTCTGAAAAGAGACTTTACTTGTCTCCTTAAAATTATTCAGAAACAATCAAACAAAAAAAAAAAAAAGAGGCAACCCTTCAGTTTGCCATGTCCCAAGGTGTTGAAGTAATGTATTTCTAAATGCCTTTAGTGTTAGACTTCAGACTTTTTCCAGTTTTAAGTTGGAGTCCCTTCCGTGGTCATCATTATGTCCTTAATAAAAGCCTGAGATGAGCACCTTTAAAGCAGTATTTGGGGTTGATATTGGCAAAAAGTCCATATGCGTGATGGTCAACTACTTTTGATCAAAATTTATTACTGTTTAACTATCCTTGAACTGAGAAGTAATGTTTTGAAGTCGGATCTGGTATCCAGCTCTTGGATATTGGCTCTTTATTTATTATGACTATGTAAACAGCTGCAAGGTATTATCTTGCTGTGTGTAGGAAAAGTGCGTATTTCCTTGTTCCCAGAATTGGAAAAATGCATCGGCCACAGTTTTGCTCTTCAGAGTATTTGCACATTTTCTGCTGAAACCGTATTATGCAAATTATAAACTCCTAATACCACACACGAAAAACTCCAAAAAACCCCCCAAAAACCCAAAAAAAACCCCCACCACCCCAAACAGATAGCCTTTGTTAAACAATCTACTTGAAAAGATTTGTGTTTCCTAACTGGAGGCTTTATAAAGGCAAAAACTTAGGGGAAGTGGGAAACAACACTGATGTTTCATTGCGAACCCTCTCCTCCTGTAATCCTGGGGTAATAATGACGCACATGTTTTGCATTGCTGTAAAACGCGGCTTCCACGATGCCCTGTGAGCTTGGTATGGTATATATATAGCATATATATATATATATATAGCTGCATCGGTGCACGGTCGCAAAAGAACCGAACCTGACCGAGCAATTAAAAAGACCCTCCATAGAGACGAGGCCTACAACTAGTTCTCTGCAGCCTGAAGTTTTGTCACTGTTATTGTTCCTGTGGTTCGTTCTCTAAGAAAAGGAACAAAAGGGCTTTTATATCCGAGTAAAGAATAAGAGTTTCTAACAAGGTGGAACCAATAACTGAGAACCTGGTATTTGGAAGAGCCAGAAGTGAAGCTGGGGGAGGGGGCTTCCCGTTGTGACACATCTGTTAACAAAACAAAACACACACAAGTTTATTAGGGGTGTTCCAGCTGTCTTTATCCTTGTCTCGAAATCAAATTTCCCGTAGATTTACAAGTTTTGCTTTGGCAGGCTGTTAAATGGATGACTACATTGCCACATAAATTGAACAAATTTGAGACTTAAATTGCAGAAATGAATCCTGTCTGGCATCTTTGTCTAGTGCTGAAGTTTCATTGACCGCTACTGCTAAATTTTAGGAGGAAATTCTTATTATACACACTTAAACTTTTATCTACACGGGGAAGCAGGGATTCACATTCAGTTTTCATAGCGAAGGTAAGATGCTCTCAGGTCTAGTACAGCACATATTGAAGAAGTCTGAGTGTGGCACAGCAATGTCATCCAATGTCAGTCAACCAAGTTTTCTTCGTAATTCAGTTTACTTGCATAAACCATGTTAAAAAGACTTAAAATGGAAGAGTAGAAAACACTGTGGATAAAATGAACGTTAAACCAAATTTGATATTATTAAAGTCCTTTGCAAACGCTGCAGTAGAAAACTATGTAGCTTAGTTGGTAGTCTTTTTATTTTTCTTTCAGGGAAAGATTCATGTAATCTGTGATGCACCTTGCATTGTGCTTTGTGGGTAGAAACACTGTGTATACTATTTCAAAAATATCTCTCCCAGGCAACTGTGCTCTGGGAACTTCTGAGAAAACGTGGTACACATCAGCCTGAACCTTATGCTCTCGGCAAACAAGTGGGCTCATCAGCAAATTGGCGTTTCTGTACTTGAGTTGTGTGCTCATCTGGATTACTGGGGGAAAATGATTCTAGAAATAGTTTTTCCTGTTTGGTGTATGTTTTTATTAGCTGTTGCCCTCCCCCTTGTCTTTTTATCTGCCCTGTGTACTCCTCCAGTAAAAATGCATTTTACATGCAAATGATGATAATCAGCCTTTGCAAATCCATTTGACTCAGTTTTAAAGGAGCAGAACTGGTTGATTAAAGGTTCTTGATATGTTGGGGTTTTCCTGTAAAGAAAAATAATATGTGGAGGGAAAATGGAAAACTACATATCTTGCTTTCTGTACTTTGGTTTAAAGAGACTGCAGCAATTTCACTAAGAATATTCATGTTTGATTAACCAATTCTTTAATTGATTGAGTACTTGTATTACTTCTGAAAGCAGTTCCACTTATAAACTTACTTCATTACCAGTATTTTTTAGAATGAGTATTAGTTTTAATATAGTGTGGTGTACTTAAATTGTTTTCTTTATATGATAAATTTATTTGAAAAATACATTTAATAAGCCATTAACATAGAAGACTAGAATAGTACATTAACAAAATGAATGTTTGACAAGCATGATTTTTTAAACATACATTTATTTTTTTCTTATATGACTGTAAAATTAAAAGTGCACTTAGTGTAAATCAGTTTCAGCAAATGGTGGTTTTATCCAATTGAAAAAGAATCACTTCTTCTATTAAGCAATTCAAATATTTTTACCAAGCAGCTAGATTACTAGCTTAATATGCATGTTATTTTGACCAACATAGTTGTGTAGTTCTTACTTAATATATTCAGTCTGCTGTAACCAAAAAACGCTAAAATTTTATGCAGTAAATCATACTGCATTTATTTCATAGTGTAAGAACTATACTTTTTTCTTACTAGCGTGTTTGCCTAAAAACTATGAAGTAGAGGGAGTGCGGAGGTAAGTCAGAACAGCTGAAAACTAAATGCCATGCCTGTTTAAGGTATTCTTTGCTCTGGGACATTTTTGGAGAGGGTGGGTGCAAAGTTAGAGGCGACAATATGTATGGAAATGCAGATTGCTGTAGGTAAGTTGTTCAGAGATTAGACTTCGTGTCAGTATGGTCGTTTCCATACTAAAATGCTTTCAATATTAATAACTTGAGTTTGAGGTTTTATTTTTGCTGTCACAACTTTGCACTTTTGGTGAACTACAGATAAAAATGAGTAGGTGGATGTATAACTATTTAGATGTCATTTGACATCAGGCATGATAGTTTAACATTAAAAAGGCACTCAAAATTAGTTTGGAAAACATTGGGTTTATAGCTAATTTTACAGCTAACACACAGAATTACTCTAACGAAGAATGATTAAAAAGATAATTCTGAGCCTTTATTGCATTTGATAGCCCACAAAATAGTT
Source organism: Eurypyga helias (assembly GCF_000690775.1). Classification (NCBI taxonomy): domain Eukaryota; kingdom Metazoa; phylum Chordata; class Aves; order Eurypygiformes; family Eurypygidae; genus Eurypyga; species Eurypyga helias. The sequence continues at coordinate 23,445 of NW_010229146.1, forward strand.
TTCTGGTACAAAGAGTCTGTAATTTTCTGTTTCCATCCATATTTGGGGGTGGGGGGGTGGGGGGTGGGTGCGCTGTGCAGGTGGAAGGGTCTGTTTGATGAGTTGGCTTTCAAAGTTCTGGTACCTCACATGGATGTGGAAGAATGGAGTTGTCCAGGGTTGTGGGTTGGTTGTCTGCCTGGTCCTGCTCAGGCTGGTTTTTGTTTACCTGTTTATAGTAATGTTTCTTGTTTACGATTTTGTGTGTGCTCTTGTTCCCATTGGCAGTTGGTTTCTTTGAGAGCCTCAATTCACCCCGTGACATCTTGGTGGCTGATCTGGGATCAGCAGCAGAACTGTTTTACCGTGCCTTTCTCTTGGCAGATGTGCAGCCCTTTGTGGGCCTGCCTTCCCACTTTCATCCTGGTTTTTTGTCTCTTTGGCGTGGAAACTGCTGTCTCCTGAAGAGAGCTGTGAAATCGGGCCGGTGCGAAAGGCATGCCGTCTCAGAGGTGGAGCAGCAAACCAACAGGCCCCCGAAGGACAAACCCGTCTCAACACCGTTGCTTAGCTAAAATATTAAAGCTGGTGGTGGGCGGCGAAGCCCCTCTCTGCATGCCATCTGAAGCATTTTTCAGTGTGAATAACCCCCGACCCTCCGACTATGCAAAGCAAGGAGGCCTGAATAACGGCTTTGTGCTGCAGAAACTTAACACAGGGAGCAGCCGTGTTTCACTGGTTATTTTGGACATTTAACATTCAGGTCCCGTAAAAGAAAGCAGCTCGTTATGACTCAGTTCTGTTAATTAGACGTAAATTACTGTCTTAAGTGCTATAACACAGTTGAAGGTGGGAATTCTGCAGGACCAGAGGATACAGAAATGGTAAATTAGATGAGGGCAAGGGCGGGGAAAGGGTCGTGAGCACAAGCCCCCATTAAACTGGGGGAGCTCACACTGAAGTGTGCCAGTGCAAGGACTAAAGTCGTAATAATTGCTTTTTTTAACCTTCACTCAGATTTGTGATGTCTCATTCCAAGACTGTTGGTGTAGCTGACTCTAAGTGATGTGATGAACAGATGTTGTTCATCTAGTGAAGATTTTATCTACTGTGGAAAGCTTTATGCAATCTCTCTTTTAAAAAGGAGATTAGCCTTTAATTCTTAAAAAGTTCAAAGGGAGATCCAAAATACTTCCTGACTTCTCAAGGTCCTGGGATAGTATGGGCTTCTCATAGTATTTAGCATCTCTTCATCATGTATAGGCTAAAAATATTATGTCTATTGCATATTGTCTAATATACCTTGCCCTGAAAATCCTGTTTAGTAGCGAAAATGTAAAAGCATTAAGGAAATAAATATAACTATATCTGTTGAAGAAGAGGTACTAATTTGAGCTGAAGCTAACAATCCCTAAATTAAATGATGTGTTTTTTTCCATTGTTCGCAAAATTAGCCATATATAAAATGTATCCCTTAAAAGATGCTTTAAGCCCCTATAAAGGACTTAAAGTATTTTGCAGTTTTGCTTGTTGGTTGTGTCAAATGCAGACCTGAAAGGATTGTTTTCCATAGTGTAATTATGGGAATGTTTCTTGTCCAACTTAATAATGAATAACAATAGCCACAGTCTTCCTCCTTCTCTAGGATTTTATCCAGTGGTAGCACTAACAAATTTCTGCCTCGTACACTAAATAGTTTTTGTAGTTCTGACCCTCTCTTGAGTTGAATTCAGAAGTCACGTATTAATGTAACATCTAAGTGGTCAGAGGTAAGACATGAAGTAGTTGTTTTTGAGAGGCTAAAAGAAGTGGTAGTACTTAAACCAGCATTCGATTTGTTTCTGAATGCTGGTATCTAATTAGCAAAAGCTAGTTGTAGAAAAATGATACAAAATGGTGGTTTATGGCTAGAGGACAGACATGGTGAATATTAGTTGTTCTAGGGTTATCTGTCCAACTGTTTGATCAATAGGATTTAGGGCCAAACAGTAAGTTTCTGTAACTTATATCCTTCTTCTCCAAGAATAGTTTTCTGTTCTTAGGATGATAATAGTAATGTTAAGTAGCTAGGCTGGGTATGTGTAAAGGAACTGGGATTTGTGGTCTTGCCTCCTGATTTTTAGACTTTAGTCAGCAAAAAGCCACTGAATTGTTAAAAAAGAAAGAAAACAGCATCTTGCTTAGCACCATTCAGAAGCCAATATGCGGGGGGGGAGGGGGAGGCGGCAAGGGAGGACTCTGAAGGACTTGTAAGTAAATGTTAATGACGTAAAACTTCAGGCTTCCTTACAAAAAAAAAAAAAGGGAGAGAGTGTAAAACTTAAAATGAAACAGTGGATTTGGGCAACTGACACCTAATAATACATCATTACAGAATACATAAAGATTTACCAACTGTAATATCACTATTTGAAATGCAAGAAACACAAATATTACACTTCTGTGAAGGCTCTTGAAGCAAAAGTAGGATCTGCCCTGCTCCTACGAGTTACTTTTGGATTTATTTTTAATTGATAGTCATTTTCTAACCCTTAAACTACCTTTGAAGTAACAACCTAAAAAGAACAGGAACGGTTTCACAAACTTTCATACTCGAGGCAAATCAAACCCTCAGGCACATACTTATCTGCGGGTGTATTTGCTACTGGGAAGTGCTAAGGGTGACTGAAAGCAGCTGTCTTCCATCTATGCTCGTGTAGAGCTCTAAAACTGTAACTTGTTCTGAGCTGTCTTAGAAAAAGCAAACAGTGATTTCTTTGAACAAAGTGAATTCTTTTGTTCTTATCTCAAACTGTTTGGCTTGTAAATCCTCATCGGTTACTTCCTAGTTGATAGGGAAACACTAGGTTCTTTGCTTTGCAATCTTACTCTTTTGTGGTCAGTGTAAATCATCATCGTGGTGATTATCTGTTGGTGATAGGGTGGGAGATACCATGTTTGCCCGTGCCGCTGAAGGGCCTAATTCCTTCTGAATGCAGAAGGAATAGGGGGGTTTATTTTAATAACAATTTTTGGCATGATCAGTGTTAAGTGTTTCATATATCCAAGGTTGTAAGAATGTAAGAAGTGTATATTTTTTTTTTCCCTCATTGCAATTCTGCCAGCTGAGAATAGCCTTATAGATGTTATTGATGTGATTCTTGTTATATGCAGGACAGAACTCTGCAGTGATGCTTTCTGGTCAATCAATTTACCATGTAGGCCATTTAGTGAAATACTTATTTAATAAGAACTCTTATGAACTATATAAATCATTTGAGAAGCAAATCCTGGAGCAGACCTAGAAGCCTTGCTGTAACAGCTTATGTCCTTCATGTCCCACCTTCTGCATCATCTGATGGTAATCCAATATACTGAAGCACATAAAACATGTGCCTAGTTAAGTCTGTAGTTATCAGGTTTCTGTCTGTGGAAGGACCAGCCTGGTACTTACTCCTGTGTCCTGGCATGTGTTTCTCTCCCTTCCTCTTAATCAGTGGAAGAATGACTTTTGAAGAGGTTGAGTCAAAGTAATTGAACATACAAATAGAATAAATGAAGAAGTATTCAAATATACACAATTTCTCTCTCAATCTGGAAGCACAGATAACTGGGACACCTCTTTCACGCATAACTTGGATGGACCTTCTTCCAAGCAGTGGATCTTCTGCAGTTAGATATTGTTAGGAATAAGTATGTGATCTCTTCTGCCAGCTTGTCTGAAGGGCTCAGCTTCCAGCTGCTAAATTTGTTCCCTTCTGTCTGTGTGCATTTCTTACCCCAAATCTCACAAATTTTCAAAGAAAAAAAGGCTCCTTCTCTAAAGAAGGAAATGTGTTTCTCAAAGACTGGCTTCTCATGGACTAGGAGTGCCAGGTACTGAGTGTATCCTCATCAGCCAGTGTTCAGCACCTGGTACTCTTAAACCTGCATGGGTCCTGATTGAGAAGTGCCTTGTCACAGTTGTCCAAATTCATGTTTTGTTTGGCTGCTGGGGCATTTTGAGCAAAACGGTGTGCTTTCAGTAGTTTCAGTGGTTATGTATAGCAACAAAGAAGGAAGAAATATATCCAGAGGTTCAGACAATCAGAAGAAAGTTTACATGATCTCCTCCATAGCGTACTTGATTTCCCTCTGTAATTACACATGACTCACTTTTTTCCATAAATGGTAAATGTATCAGTTGGGAACTTTGCACTGTTGGTTTTGTTCAGTGCCCTTTAGTCTTAATAGCTTCCCTGCCACCACAGCACTGTGAGGTTGTTCCAAGAGTGAAGCAGAGCCTCTACAAAGTGTAGACAGTGCTCTTTGGGGAGATGTTGCTTCCCAGCCTGTCTGCAGTGCTTAGTAGCATGATGTCGAGTTCTTAAACTTCAGACTTGGGTTGTAGAGGTATATCTTACAGGTTATGAATCTGTAAGAGGAAGAGAAGATAAAAGCACTCTGCAGTCTGTTCCCATGTGAGCCTCTGCAAGTTTGAGTACAGGTGTGTGGGCCCCCTTCGTTGGGACGGGAGCAGGAGCTGGTGGCACAGCATGTTGTTGTCTGCTGAGAGTGAGGCAAGGAGCACGGTGAAATAGTGGGACAGCATCCCCAGATATGCAACGAAGCTATATGCTTCACAAGCTAAACACAACGGGAATCTGGTATTTTCATCTGACTCACTGCTCTAAGCATTAAGTTATGGTCTCTCCTCTCCAACATTAGCTCCTTCCTGCTTCCAACTGGCACATCTTCTTGTATATCAGGCCTTATGCCCTTGTTTTGCAGTCTTCCTCTATATCTATGGCTGTTTCATACTTGGCCTCATCACAGTTGTCTTCAGTGGCCTATTAAAGCTTCCCTCTGGATTCTTCCTGCTCGGCTGGGTACCACTCAACAATTTATGGGAAGCTTTTTGTTTGTGCCGGTCAACTGTAACGCAGACTAGAGAAGTCGTTACTCCTCATCAAGTGGCAGCGCTAATTGCGACCCACGGTTGGTGTATCATCAAGGCTATTTTGGATCCGGTGGTAGGAGCCTTTGCCAAGCTAGCTGGTATCCGTTCAAGGTCAGGACTCATGTACAAGTCCCCGAGGGGTGAATATCCAGACATCTAGCTACAGCACACTGGAAGGATTATATCATGTCAGAGACTTTTGAAAGACCGGTCACCCTCAGACATTAATTCTCATCTAGACTGTTTACCTGTAGGCAGTCTCAACCTCAGAACTGTAAACATTTTTCAGTAGTTTTTCCCTCTGGATATCTATGTATAAACCACTTCTGATTTCTACTGACTCACTCTCTCCTGTTCAGAAACATTGCCTGAAAACACGCTCTTGTTTCAGTCCAGTTAATCTTATTAAGAACAAATCTGTTTCAGTGTGAGGTTATCATTTAAAAAAAGACCCCAAAACACATACAAAAAACAACGAAAAGCCCCTTTTTCCTCCCTGCGGGTGGCTGCTCTTTGACTTGGTGGAAACACTTGCATAGGTGGATTAGACCATTTAAAAAATATACACAGTATTCGTGGGGCATGAGGTTTTGTTGTGACTTGAACTGGTTTCTTTTATCCTGAGTAGCCAATGTGTTCATTTAGTGGATGACACCACAGTACCTTCATGCTTTGAATGTGCCCTGCAAAACTCAGTTAGGTCACTTTCATGAGTGTCTCTGCTCAGTGCAAGCACTCTACAAGTATCAGACAACGATGTTGGCTGGGGAAGCAACCCCCCCAAATGTACATCCAGAACCACTTGATCTTTGATCTTAGTTTGCTGCTGGTTTGCACAGTAGTCCTGGGCAAATCTTTTGACTTTGTATGCTCGCCTTTCCTTAGCTCCAAAATAAGAATACTTGCCCAGCTGAGAATAACATTGTGAGGAGTTTAGAACAAAAAAGGGTTTGTGTGCCCCAAATCTCATGTCATTTTTTTTAAAACTATGCGAGTTGGCCTAATGAAAGATACTGCTTCATAGAAAACTTATCCCTCATTGTTAAGCGTCTAGTGTATGTTGTCTGGGCTTCTGGCCTCTCCAGTGGAGAGGGAGTTATTTTTAGATGGCGGTTTGCCCAGCCTGTCTTAACCCTTTAGGAAAGCAATTTGTCTTTCAGTTGAGTACAGAAAGTGTCCGGGTGATGAGACCTTTGGACTCACTACAGTTGGTTGATAACAATTCCACCCTCTGCAGGTAGTCATTGCCATCTTTAGAATGTTTATTGTTATTTGATAAATTGATTAGAAAATGGGGTAAAAGAGATGCCAGATACTTCCTGGAAGTCTGGTTCTTTGCAGCGTCAGCTGAAGGCATGAGCTTTAACATGGATTAATATCAACGGTATCCCCATATCAAGGATTCAGATATGCAGTTCACTTAGGGCTGGGATAAATAGCACTCGGTGTCCTAAGGCGTTAATATGCACCCATATATATTTATTAGTATGTGTGCATAGAAGTCGTGTATATACAGACAACGCAAATGTCTGAAAATACAGGAAAACATGTTGTTTTACATTCTGAGTACATTCTGCATCTTTCTGTGTCCCCAACTACTAACAATACCAATCTTGTTAGGGGTAAGATGTAATGCTGAAAATATGTTGATTGTCCTTTTGAATGTATGTGAGGTTCTTCTAGTTATCTATTACTTGTCTTTGGATAAAGGCCAAGGAAAACATTTTTTAATGGAAGCAAGTTGTTACAAAAAGTAACAATTCACTGTTGGTCCTTTATTATGCTTTTGTTTGGCTTTCAAAATGGAAATTGGGTTTTTAATATCGATTACAGATACAGTCTTTGAAAAATTAATGTTTTTCAGCAGTGTTATTAGCAAATTTTGACTCTTTACCAGAGAATTTCTAATGGAGGAATGTGACCACTTTGGAATAAGTGTAGCAATAACCTATATATTTTGAAGTCTTGAATGTTGAAATTATTTTGAAACTAAGGTTCCAGTCCATCAGAAACTTGAATGACTTTCCTGTGAGAACTGAAGTGGTTCTGAGTCTTTTTAACAACTTCACAGGCAACCTGATCTCTTCTGTGAAGTGTACTTAGCTGTGTCTTTAGCTGAAAAGGAACTTGTCAGACTTGATGTGATTGTGAATATTGCATTAGAGGGGAAAAAGCATTTAATTGTTAATATATAGTTTATTTGACATTACTGAGTTTAAGCAATGATTTACCCCCAACTCCATGAGTTATACACACCTATAATTTGGAAGCAAATTGGAAAACCGTCGATTATAGAACTAGCGTTCCTGTTGCTTCTGCTTAGCAAGTTGTTATGCACACAGTCAGCATCTGTAATATTTATTATATGCCGGGATACCCATTTTGCTTTTTTCCCGCCATACATACTTGATTTATGCCAGAACTGTGTGTCTCTCTTCCCTCCTGTACAATAAGGCTGTCTCTGAGCGTTGGTGGGAGCAAAGCAGAGGTGACAGTGTGTAACGCTAGTGAACTTCCCTCTGCTTTGGTGACAATCCCACAGCAGGAGTAGAGGCTCGTTTTGCCTTTTTTTTTTTTTTTAATCTGCACAGTAGAAACGGGATTTAGCTACAGAAAATGTGGAAGGGATATAATACACAGATTTAAAAAAAGTAAGGGGGTAATGAGCTAGAGGAAATAATGTTAAAATACAGTATTAAGAGCCTGCTCTGTTGGATTTGAATCGATCTTTTTGCTATTTTAGAAGCAGATAAATAAAGCAATCAGTGATAGATACCTTTTTACCAGGATCTCCTACCAAATTTTTTATCCTGCCAGTTTCCACCACAGGAACAGCATGAATGTAAATACCAGCTGGAGCTATAAAAGTGATCTTAGCAGCAGGAGTGTAAAACTTCAGTATTTCAGCTACTATACGAATACAGAGATGTGTTAACAGTCCAGGACTTCATCTCCACAAGGATCTATACATATGTCTAGTTAGAAGCATATAAACAGTCCTGTTGACTGAGACTGTATTTGTATTAATACAAAAAAGAATGTAGTGGTTCAAGCTTTGCTTTCCAGTTAATCGGGCAAATCCTACAAATGACCTCATGGCAATTTGTATTAGCCAGGGCTGCAAAATACACTTTTTTGATTGTGTGGTATAATATGGTGTATGTCTACATTACAAATGTCATTCCTCCATGATCACCATTTGTTCCTGGAATTCTGACTTTATCTGTTAAGGTGAAGGCTTGGCTTTGGAAAATTGGAAACAGACCTGGGTTTAGAATTGTATCCATAAACCATGCATGCCTTAGTGCTGAAGTCTAAATAAGGAACAGAATTCCTGTAAAACAGAATAATGGAAGCAAGTGGCTTCTGCTGCAAAGAATGAAGACCTGTTATACTTAGTAATAACAGCTTCAATATGTTAGTTTGGAAATACTTACTTTGGGCATCGATCTTGTGAAAATTTAGTCCATTGGCTGATCGTTGCTGATACAGAAAACATACATAGGTTTATTGTCCAGATGTTGTTAATAAGTGCTCAGTTTAAATCTCTTCTATGAGAAAAGGAAGGTGGAAACTATTCCAAGTTCTATTTTTTACAGTTATGTCCCTTTTTTTGTTGGTTTTAGGTTTTGTTGTACCAGGATGTGGTAGATGGGTCATTGGTGACTTGAAATTTGGCAGCCTGTGTACATCAGCTACATGGAGCACAGACCCTTACAAAAGGTCTGGTAAACTGAGCTGCAGTGATACTCTAGATTTTGAGCTGGGGCAGAAGGGAATGCTCTCTAAGGAACAAACCTCTAATTTGCTGTTTCCCAGCTTTGCTATGGTGAAATAATTTTAATAGAGGTCCGATATGGCATGGGCACAATGGAACAATTCAGCTATCAGTAAAAGTGTGTTATCTTTTCAATTGCATCTGGCTATAAATAGATGTGGTAGAAGAGGTTAATTATAGTTTGGCTGAAAAGTAGGATGAGAAGTTTAGATTTTTGTCATGGGTTTAACTCCAGCTAGCAAAACACAATTTTCTTTATTTTTCTTATTTTTCTTTCTTTCTTTCTTTCTGGATCACATGTAATACTACTTCTGTTTATTTTAAAAATGGAAGGGGATGGAGAAAGAATGTTGTATTGTGTGTTCTGCCTCATGCATCATCATCACAACATACTCGGGTGTTTCTGAGCCTGGGTCTCTACTGTTGGGATCAACATCTGAAACGGTTATCACACAGCTTGAATATTTAGTTCCTCTAAGCTTTACAGCAGTAATCATGGTACCATGACTGCGAAATTCACCTGTATCCACATCAGAGGACCTCTCTGTTGGAGTCAAAACCTTGGACTAATGTTCCTTGTTGGATAGTTGGGGTTTTAATTGTACTAACCGAGGGAATGGACCATTATTTCCTCATAAATGCTTCTTCATTGTACGGTCACAGGTGTTTCAGGTACACGAGGTAGCTACACCAAGGAATAGGTCATCTCTACATGGAGTGTATTGATTTATCATCATCAAAGAAACTCTTAAATGATGCATCAAAGATTTTTTTTCTGCCAGATTGGCAGAGTCTGGGAAACTTAACACAGCTTTTAGATTTGTACTTGCACTGCTGAATATTTTAAGGCAATAGTGGCATATTTGCGTTATACAGATGATTGACAGGTCAAAGACTGCATGTTAGAAAGAACAACCAAGCACTGGTCATTAGGATGCTGCAGACGTAAGTGGTCAATCCAAATTCCTTGGATTTTTGGCTTGTACCCAAGAAAAAGCTGAGATGCTGTGTAGTTCTTGTTTGTTTCGAGTACGGACCCGTCACATTACAGACATACAAAAAAGGGACTTGTCAGTATCAACCACTTACATAAGTTTCGTGCTGTGAGTGTAAAGAGGGATGGCCACTGTGGATGGCAGTATGTGCTGTTCGTGGCATGACTCTGTAGGAAGACATTGCTGGAAGGTACTGAAGCCTTAGCAGAAAAGCACCACAAACTGAGCCCTGGAAGGAGTACAGTCAGCTGGTGTCCTGGGTGGTGTTCGAGGTACGCTTTACAGGGAGGACAGGATTTCTGGATTTTTTTAACCTTGCTGAAATCACAGGCTCTCCAAGTGAGAGGTATTTGGCATGGTCTGGATATGCTGAAGCTATGTGGTGCCTGAAATGAGATTCCAAAATCCATACTGTGGTATCTATAAATAGTTGGATTTTTAGCAGTCCACAAAAAAAACACATTGGCTGTCAGCAATTTAGTTAACTCAATATACTGTTTTGCAGTTAGTGGCAAGACAAACAGGCCAAAGCTAAGAGAGATGGTGATCTTAACCCTGATTTATTGCATAGGTAGATGATCTTAACTCTGATTTATTGCATAGGCAGATCTGATTTGGAAAGACAACAGCAGCAGTTGATCCCATCAGGTTGGGTGTCTTCTCCATCATTTGACCCAGGTTTTTTTGCTATTGCCAGTCATACTTCTGAGAAAGTAGCAATCATCTGTTACAGATGTGTAGTTTACGTAAAGATATTGAGAGGACTTCTAATGTGTGATGGTGATGGTGCTCATTGTTCCAATATCCCTTTGTCAGGTACCTATTTTACAACCTTTCAGAACAGACTGCGAAGGCAAGGAGTTAACACCTATCTTTGTGTAGCCTCACTCAGACTGTACAGACAAGAGAGGAGCAGCATGAAAGAAGAGGTTATGATGTGGAAAATTACCGATTTTTCCCTGTTTGCCTCATCTTCACCCATCCTACTGTCAGTCAGAACTAAATGTTGATATATCATGCACAATTTCTGGTGTTCTCACAGAATTTAAAAGTGGGCATATAAAAGTCAGCAGCCCTTGAAATCAGGAAATTTATAAACATTCATGCAAGCAGACGACCTGTGGCAGGGTGAGACCTTCCATCTCTTTTTTGTGAGAAATAGCTACAACCCCTGCGCTCTCTTAGCAAGTAACAGTCCGTATCACGCCTGTCCTACAAGAGTTTTAGATGTGGAGGCGGGGGTCAGAGCCCTCACAGCGTATGTATTTAGGCTTGCGTTATCGTGCTATCCAGCTGCATGTAAGCGTTGACACCTAGTTCAGGGACTGATAGGTGCGTGTGAGAGTGTATCTAAAGCCAGGAGTTACTATTGTTGTCATGGCATCCTCTGATGTAGGTCTGAGTTATATTGTCAATGAAAAGTACCATGAATTGAAAATATCCATGTACACGATGCACATATTACAGTGCAGTGTAGAAGAGGTCTGTTCAAACTGGGTGCTGCTACATGGTAATAGCCTTTCTCTCCAAGCAGGTAAAAGGGGTACGAAAACTATGTAGGTGCCCTATCTCCTCACAAAGCTGGGATCCAGCAGAGTTCAATGTGGTAGTTACAAGTTACAGACTTACAAGAGTTACTTAGCTGCTTAGATGCTTAGTTACTTAGATGCTTCATGGTGTCTTAAAAAAAACCAAACCAAAACAAAACAAAAAAAAAAAACCTCTTTCACTTTAAATTCTTTTTTAAGACCAATTGGATAGATGGAAAGAGCCCCCAGAGCAGCTCCAGGACCCTTTCACAAACCCAGGGACACTGCTTTATTTCTTGTAAAGATCCTTAGGTGGAAGGAGTAACGCTTGTGCAGAACTGAACCTTCCAAGTGAGCAAACATGAGTTTGCTGGAGCTGCTGTGTCGCACATTCCTGGGGATAAAGGGTGCTCTGGGGCTGCATGAAATGCTGTCCGAAGCAAGTGTGGGTTTCTACCTCCATGAACTGATCCTGTTGCCAGCATTCTCCGCATACCCATCCCAGGGAGGCCCTCCTCCGTAAACTCCACATGAAAGAAAGCAGACTAAAAGCCTTAGAAAGTGCATCCAGCTTTTTGTTTCCTTTGTCATCAATACAGTGTGTTCTGGTGTCTCCAAGACAACCATGTCTAAAGGGCTGACTGCATCTTTCACTGCTGCTCTGTAGTGAGCTTGCCGAGATGGGCTGCGAAGGCCAACCTCTAGCCGTTTCTTATCCATGAGTTTTCAGGGTAGTACCTAAGTAATTTACATGCTTGCTTTGGTTTCAGTTTTATTGCAAGAATTAAGATTTGGTTTATCAATTTTGAAGGTATTATTTAGGGGTTGTCCCAGCTCATCTTTCTTTGAATGATTGTAAGGAGTAGTTAGGATGTTCCCAGTAAGGACTACAACAATGCTGGCTTTCTTTGCATTTCAGGCCCATTCTGCGTCTGATAAAGCCTTCCTGCCACTGAATAGAGATGTACTGAGTTGTGTTCTGCGTGCTCTTTGTTGCCCATGTGCGCCTTTTGCTTGAATAATTGCTGGCTTCAGACTTAAGTTTAGACAGTCAAAATACTTGCAGTTTAGGATTTCTGTATAATTGTCAGTTTGCAGATTTGCAAATCTGCAGAATTTGGAGAGGGAGAGAATCATTCATGGTACTTGTGCTCTGAGCAGCAACATCACAAGGCTTTTTCAGTGCTCATCTGCCCCAGAACTGTGGCCTCTATAGCCCCTTCCCTGTAAGCTACTTCTCTTCCATTTGCTTAGACAAAATGGGTGATGAAAAGTGGTTTCAGGGGCAGCACATGTTGTCCTCTCTGAGGTTGGGGCTTTGGGAATTACAGTTGTTATGCTTCCTTACAGTTACTCAGGAGAAGCCAGATCGTTTAGCTAAAGCGAAGAGTAGTTAAATATACATAATTGTGTTTTATAGCTGCAGCAGTCAAGAACAGCACCCCATCTCAGCGGTGGGCCTTGTCAAGGTAGTTAGCATGGGCATCTGTAGGAGTAAAGCAACTGTTTTTCCTACTGTCACTTTCAGAAACGGCAGAGACCCATGTGCTGAAACAAAAGAAAAAGAAATAAAACTATCCCATGACAAATTCCAGCCTGAGTGGTTGCAGTTTTGTTCTATTGGCAACTCCAGTGTACAGTAAAAAATATATAGGTAAACATATAGACAACATTTATGTATGTTGGGAAACATATTAAACATCATTTGTCAATTCTGCTTGTATCATATATGCCCTCAAATCCATCTCAGATCCTGAAGATGCTGCATCCATTTAGTGTTTGTTGTAGACCGTTAATTTGTTTGTATGCCAGAATCCAGGATTTTAAAGATAAATTGATCTCTGCAAGCACTGTGTTGGTACACTTGAAAGGACTTGCCTGTTGACAGTAGGAAAGCACTGGGAACAAGACGGTGTTAGTGGAGCTGTAGCCTGCAGTGGAACGAACGAGAGCAAGCCGGGATGTGTATGACCAGGGCCATAACTAACTTGGCAGAAGCAATTCCCCGTTGCGTGCGTGCAGTTGTTGAGACCAGTCGTGATTCCCATAGCACTGGCCACTTAGGAACATTTCCTCTGTTTTTCTGCCAGGGTCTCTGCACACCAGCCTAACTGAGGGACAGGGGGATACACTGTCAGGGAGGGGGGAGGCAGGGACGTGCTTCATGCTTTGTCAGTCTTGATTATTTTTTTTTTCTTTCCTCTTTTTCTGTTAGCCATTCCAAATTGGAAAGGCAGTGCTGTGTTCGGTGGAAAGATTCCAGGCAGCAGAAACAGTGTCGTAGTTCCTTTTCATTTCCCTAGGATGCAGACTTGCCGTTCTCGTGCATACCAAAGTCATCCGAATCAATACTGGTGTGGAGCACAGAGGGGTTGATTTCTGGTATATGCTTGTTTCCCTTCAGCGCTTTCTTTGCAAACACAGTGACTTTACTCTGGAAAAGCTGGTCTTTGCTTGTTGATGTTTTGTTTATTTATTATCAATTTGAGATGCCTGTTCAGCAAGGATTTTGTTTAACTTTCAAATGAAACCGCAAGTGAGAACTCATGCATTTCTCTTCTGTAGCAGTCTCTTCACTCTCTCCTCTCATCTCATTTAAAGCAAGTATAAATAATGGCAAGATTGCTTCAACACTTTCAATCTTTCAGGTTTGTTTTGGTTTGGTTTGGTTTGGTTTTTTTTAAACATCATGAACTCGTATTTCTAGTAGATGCCATCCAGCAGTTTTAACAGAGCAGTGCTGTAAATAATGCCTACAAGTGGGGGGAGGGGCTTATTTAAATTATTTCTTTTTTAGTTTTGAGTTTTATATGGACTTGTAAGAACTTAAGGTTGATCTGATTGGACCTACTACATTAACAGGCTATGGCTGGTTGGCTCAGCCTTTTGAGGTCTTGCTTAAATTCACTTTAATATTGTGGCTGCCCTTCTTTAGTTGTTTAGCTGCACCATGAATCACTTGTTTTATGTGTATGTAACGTTTTTAGTAAATTGGCTGATGTGGGCATTGTGTTACGTAATGGTGAAGACCTTGAAACTATAATTAGTTTTAAGCTACTGTGCACTATGAAAGCAACCTAAAGACAAAGCACTTTTCTCTGAGTTATTGTTGGTAGTTGCACTTAATAATCACAATTTATAACCTGTTAAATATTTAATCATTTCAGTGTTTGATGTTAAATGAACATTTTCATTTTGAAAGGTGGATTCTTCCTCTCTGTAAATGGATCAGTATTGGCCAAAGTCACCTTCTAACTCTTCAAAGAATGTAATATTTTACAGCTGAATTTAGGTTTAGAACTTTTGACAAAAATTGCACTTTTTCCTAGATAAGGATTGAGGAGGAAAGATAAAGTGATTGTTCAAGGTTATTACTGAAATTCCCTGTTGTCACCAGCTGTGCTGTAATTTCTCGTTTAGCATGTGATAACAGTGCAGCATGAACTACATAATGGCCCATAAATAAACCTTAAAAATCCATATTTCTGTTTTTATCATTGGTAATGCCTGCTAGTGGGCACTGTCACTTAACTTCTGCCAAGCTGTAAATAAAATAGTTTTTCAGCCATTTATTGCTTCCTTCAGCTTGCCATGCAAATCTTTAGACTGTGAGAGATTTCTCTCACAGGGAATCTGCATGGCATTATGTTTTCCTATGGAGATGAGGGCAAATTCTTGCTCAAGTCGTAAACCCCTTTGCAAAAGCAGCTCGCTAAATACTGAGCGTTGGAGGGACTTGTTTGCCAGCTGTTTATTTCCTTTTGGGCCGGCATGCTTAATACTCTTTCTGGACATGTTACGTGGAATAATTGGGGTGGGAGGAGGGAGAAAAAGAAATAGAAAAGCGTGCCACGCGTAGCGCACACTTGGCAAACCTGCTGGGGAAGCAGGCCTAGGACTCGGTCTGATTTCCCTAGATACCAGTCAAGTACAAACGCTTTTACAGCTTTCACTGCCCAAGGCAAGCTGGAAAGAATTGCCGCCCTTCCTAGTCAAAAGCCACTTGCACAGTAAACAAAATAGTCACTAAACAATTTGCTGCCCTTGATATTTTGGTGACCTGCGTGACCCCTTGTCCTGCATGCCTGGCAGGGCTGCCCCAGCAGCCGGTTCGCTGCAGCGCTCAGGGCGACAGCGTTTCTACGCCATCTGATGTTCTCGAGAGGTGTGTTTGTGTGTCAGAGCATAAATTCCTCGTCTGAGGAGAGGTCGGGATGGCTTCTCTTGCCTGGAAAGGCAAGGCTGTGGCGATCATAGGAGGAGTAGAAGCTGCTTGTGGTTGGGCTCCAGTGGTGCTCACCCTGCACTGTGAGCACCTGCCCCGCTCAGCCCTGGCACCAGTGGCTCTGGGTCCTCCTCCCCTCTTGGCCTCCACTTCGCTTCTGTAGGAGACCTCTTCCTGTTTGACCAAGGAGGGACATTCCTCGGGGTCACCTAGGAAAGCAGCATTAGTAAGGGCAGGAAAGGAAATGGTCAAATCATTATTCCATGTGTACAGTGTTTATGAGCAGATAAGAAATGTAGACTTGGCTATTGGTCCAGTAAACGTAATAAAGTACTGTCTCAGGAAACATAAATACACCTTTTAAAACTTGATAAATTTCTTTTTGGAAAGCACCAATATTTTACAGCATGGAATTAAACCATATCAAAGCTGCATTTAGTTTTGGTGAGCTAGCCCTCCAATTCAAAGCTGTGTACATTTGTTGACTAGGCCTTCTAAATGTATTTCAGGTTCGGATAAAAAAAGTAGAGGACAAAGCCTTCTTTCTTACGTGAATAGCAACATCCTCCCATCTCAGCTTTCTGCAGTTGATGACCACAAGCAAGAAGAGTATGCAATATTATTAATAAAATATTTTTAAAACAAAATCTGGTACCTGTCTGAAAAGACGTGGGGAAGAATGCTTTCCATCTTCATCTAGGGAAAGGACACAGCTTTTTAGTTCTTAAACATTCAGTATTCCCTTCAGGTCAGTGAGGACCAGAGGCTTGACTATGCTCTTGACCTGATGAGGCTACAAAGTGAATCTTGTTATTTGACAGGAGAGGAAACATTTACATGAATCATACTCATTTATTTTCTTAAGTAAGACAACAAAGATTACTGTACATAGTTTTAAGTGGCGACAGGTTTTCAGGATGCTGTTTTGAGTGGTGGTTTGTTTCTCCTCATTCGTTTTTATATTACTCAGTATTACTTTCAAATTTCTCTTCACAGACCTTTGTGCTGATTTTTGATTACTTTTCAGGAGTCTTCTGAATTTAGGTCTTGCCTTTTTGTTAGAAATACTTGATGAATTATTTCAGAAGCTTTTGTAAAGTTGGCAAGAGTTACATTTGCTCTTCATCCATCATTAGATAAGAACATCTCTAGTTGTGATAGAGAGAACAGTGGAAAGAAATTACGTGTCCCTTGTTCTTGTCTGCCAAAATACTGTGTGGTAAGCTATCCCACCTGAGGGACATAAATTTCCGAAGGCACTGCTGTTTCCGTTGGCTCTGTCTACCTGCATCAAGGATTTGGGAAGACTATCTTGAGTCCGCTGCTACCTTTGGAGCTGAGGCTTTTTTACTGTTTCCCCATCTTTCCACTTGGGAGAGTAGTAGAAGAGATCACACTGGCATGTTAAGAGGCAAGGGCCTCCATAGCAATAGTGTTGTCCTGAACAACATGGAGAAATCCAGGGAAAAAATGAGAAGGCAGAGAATAGGATTGTGTCATATGTGGAAGGCCGGTTAAGAAGAGACATGGTGGAGACAAGGTGTATTAAGGAAAGGTGGATGAATTAATACTAAAGCAAGATAATGTTGCAGTACTTAAGAAAAGAGCAGAAATCTATCAGATCTAAAGGTACCCTAAAGTGAAAACAGCTATGCAGCTGTGCATGAGACAGTTGAATGTGATTTGTAAATAGATTGAATGCGGTTACTGATTTTTGTCCTGAGGGCTTTTAGAGTACCCCAGGTAAATCACAGTTAGATGACTAAAATACCAGTTTTCTCAAGTTACTGTTTCCTTGGCACTCAAAGTTGAATTGTACTGTTGGACACATTCAGCAACAGAGGAGTTAAGGAAAAAGTATGTAGATTGGCAATACTAGTGTTTTTGGAAATTGAAAGTTATGTCTGTAATGGGCAAAATGCCAGTGGTTGTACATTAAAAGTGACATCTCTGCATCTGTAAGAAAAAAGCACTGTAGTGAATTTTGGGCAAAGCCTTTACTTGCAATAAAGAACAGCAGCCGTGCTGTGTGCTTGTAAGCCAAAAGCCTTGTTAATTTTACCCAAATGTCTTTCTCCGTACCCACGTTACTGTATGTATTTCATTTGTAACATCACTTACATATTCCTTGGTAATCTTTCTGATTTATGACACTAACAAGCATGAATCTGTTAAGACCTTCACGTGAATATTGTTATTTTATGACATCATAGTCAGTTGTCTTTTGTAACATCCTTATGTACACAGTATTACAAGGATTACTGAAAAATGGATGCGACTTCTAAGTGGAGTTCAATTTTCAGTGACTCTTTGCTTTTCCTTGGCAGCATATCAAAGCAAAGTAATAATGTCTCGGTGCCAGTATTTTAAAGTGTAGCTCAGATGTTCAGTGTAAGGTCAGATCTGTTCCATTTCACTTGCTGCTTCCTCCTGCTGCCAGAGAGGCTGCTTTTAGTTTGCAGAGATCCCTTTCTCATGGGGAAGGTGAGCATTAGATACCATGATCTGAGCCCTGAGAGGCAAATCAAAATAATGTATTACTCATTTACGATAGGCATTGCCCAACTTAAGAGTTATTCCTCATTTGGAGTGTTTGGTTGAGACGGTGGCTCAAATTGATTGTATTATTTGCCAACGTGTCTGATTGCCTTGTCAAAATGTTATGCACCAGCCACACAGCCTCTCTCCGCCGGGCAGGAAGGTCCACAGTACCATCCCTGTGAACAATCTCTCCAAATGGACCTGAAGATGTGTGATGCCACGTGTTCCAGATAGTGCCTTTTGGGCAGCTGCAGACGCTGTGTTTGAAGGCGCTCAGGCTGTAATCTTTGGAAGCCTTCTCCTGAGGGCAACTGAATTCCTCACCTTTATACTGAAGTGCAGTAGGGTGATGTGGATTTGGGTCTGTCCTCCAGTGCAGTGTGCACATCGTAATAAGAAGTAGGTTGTAGTGGAGAGCACGTGCGCTGAAGTTACCTGAAATGAAGAGAAAACATTGAGCCTTGGTTTTCTTGTGGTTTGCTTTTCAGAGTGTGCATGTTGTTCTGTGGCTTGTTTGTTTTGGGGGTGGTTTATTTGTTTGGGAAAAAAAAAAAGCCTAGAACACAGCCCTAAACCCTAGTGAAATAGATGCTAAACAGCATTGTGGGGTTTGTCTGTTGTCGCTGCGTGCAGGATGCAGACTGGCCAGACCTGTGTGCAGGTGGCTGTCAGTTCCCTCAGACGTCGGTGGGAGGAGAGGGTGGTTTTAGCTGCCACTGATGGAACAGCGGACTCCCAATATCTGATGACAGGTTGCCATTTCACGCCTTGCAGTTTTGTTTCAAGAGAAATTCAGTACGTTGTCTCGCTCAATGACTTTGTCTCCTCTCAATAGGAGAAGCTATTGCATTTATGGGCTGAAAGCATTTTCATATGCACACAAAGACATGTCTTGGTTATAGTAGGTGTCTGAGATTTATTGGAGAGGAACCGTGCCTCATGCACCAGGAAAGGAAAGAATTTTGCCATGAGTAACTTTCACAATCTTTTAGATAGATCATGAATCTGCTTATATTAGCTATCAAAGTACAGTGTTTCAGTGATCTTTGTACAAGATGTTCATGATAATGCTTATCCTAAGGAAAAATATCTCTGCATCAGCAGTCATTACTGTAGGACACACTGGGTAGTATTTTCTGAAGTACGTAGCAAGGGTAGTGTAGCTTTCTTTATTTCCTTTGCAAACAGGCATTGTCTTGAGGGAAGAGGAAGTGAGAAAGAGATGTTTGTTCTCATGAGTGAATGCCACAGGTGTCCTTTCGGGGAATTCAAACGAAAATTGAGAGGAATACAGATGGCAGTTGAAATAGCTGTTGAAATGTTTATTACAGTGGGGCTTTTCCGCTCAGATTCCTCTTGGAAATGAGTATTTAGTATTCTGGTAAGCAAGGCAAGGAACGCTTTCCTATTGGAATAACACTGCTTGGGTTTCTAAAGGCAAATTTAGTTTCATTTTTGTGATGCATTGATTCTGTAAGTTACCACCCAATGTTTCAGTTATGCAGGAGGTTGGGCTGTGTTTGCTTCATGTGTTAGAAGTTATCACGATTTTCATCTAGTACCTAGGAGACTCAGTCAAGGATCAGTCCCATTGTACTGATTACTGTAAGGATAATACCCAGACACTTGGCAGTCTGCACGATTGGAGGGTGATGCTGTGTAATCTTTACTAAGAAACTTATGATGTTATGACTAATAACTGAAATACCAAGACTGCATAGTGTACAATATCTCACTGCTGCTCAGCGAAGTAGCCCTGACTCAGACAGTAATAGGTTAATTGCCACATCCCAAAATGAATCCTAATGATTCCCTTCAGGAGCCATGATCACATGTGGGGTTTTCTTTGCGATACTTATAGCTGTTATCTTCTGTCTCGAAGCTCATGTAACTGCTCAGCCCAGCAAAAGGGTTCAGTAAGGTATTATCTTGCTCCTGTCCTTCGGCTTTGCTAAAAGTAGAATTTTCAGTTCTAGTTCAATCAGTCAAGCCCCTGCCGTTTTCAGGCATTATTCCAATCTAACACAATTTGAATGTCAAGTGTCTTGTGTTTTGTGCTCCCAAGGCCCACAGGAAAGTCTAGACACACAAAAAAATGGCTGCATTTATCATAGGAAGCATATCTTCAAATATATCAGAAGATCTGTTCCTTTTCTTTTCTGTTCTTCTGTGGCGCTGGACTGAATCATGATTGTTAAATGAGAGTCTGTTCAGCCAGGTCTCTCTATTCCCACCTGGAAGAAATTGCATAAATTTGCACAGCATTGTCTTGGCATAGGATCCTAAAGCATGTCTTAATTTTGCAGTGGCAGTATTGAAAGTTGCCTCTTGAATGAAGTATGTCTGCATCCCTCCCATTTGTCTGCATATTGTGTCCAAGGATTATTATTTCTTTTTTCCTTCCTATATTAACCCAGGTACCATGTTGTGCTGCTGTCATGCTTTTCTGCGCTTTGCAAAGAAAACAATTTTTATCTTTTTTTTTTCCCTAGCATAACACCTTTCTTATTCCTGTCAATTTTATTACTGTCGATTTGAATTTAAGTGGATTATTTGAGCTTTGTAATTTTGTAATCCCTAGCCGAGATATGCAAAGAATAGTAAATGTTCTTGAAGGAAAGGAGCATCACTGGAATTTTGACTTAAGCTGTGTCAGCGGTACACGAGTGACCTCATGTTGCTGATTTCTAAAGAGTTTGCACTGTGTAATGCAGTCAGACATGAAGCGACAATACTACGTCTGTGTGCAGCTAGTGCTTCTCTAACTTACATAGAGCCTTGTGGACCTTATATGAAATAAAATAGTAATTTGAAAAGACTCAAGTCTGAGGTTCTGAGTCAGTAGCTCAGACCCAAAGGAGCCAAATTTCTCTTCCTCTTTTATTTTTCCTTTTTTGCTGTTGAGATTTGGTAACGTTGCAACGATGGACGGTTTTCATCTCATTGAGAGTGTGGTTTAGGTAACGGCCCAAGAAGATAAAAATAATTAGTAGTCATCTGTGAGCACTCACTAAGTGCCAGTTTCTAAAAAGTATTCCAATACCGGATTATTTTTTTTTTTTGCTCATTGTACTTGCTTTAGCTCAAGAGGAAAAATGTGTAAAATAAGTACTAATTACTCACTGCTGCGCTGTGTAGGACACAACTTTAAGGTTTCATTATGGTGTCACAATGTTTTACGTGAACTTCCATGGTCAGCAGTGTCAGATGATTCCCTATATATTTATAATTAATTTAAGCATGATGAGTAATATTAGTGGTCCTTTGTTTATTTTTATGTTATCTAAACACATTTATAGCACCTAGGGGGAATATGAGAGATGTTATAGCAAGCTACTGAATGAACAACCCAGGTGATAGAGGTACCTTCAAATATATGAAATTGGGCATTTTTCTACCCATTCTCTTGGTATTTCCCCTCTTTAATGATTAAATAATTAATGATTAATTTAGTATGTCACTTTTGCCATTTTAAATGATGAAAGCTATAGACAGAGGAAAGGATTACCCATTTAGGGGTTACTTTCACCCACAGGTACTCCCTTATAATGAAACAGACATATTGCCCTAGCTTTTTCAGTCCTCCACTTCGTTATAGGAAGTACTGCTGTGGCCTGGCTGTGGAATACAGTGCACTACCCTGCACCAGTCAGTGCTTTTTTGATTTTTAAGGTCAGATATCTGTGTTTAATAATAATAATAAAAGCCTGAGGTCTGATGAGATAACATTAAGCTGCCATGGCAACTAGTTTTCTGTCTGAGGCCTACTGGACATGATCCAGTGATAGTATAATCCCTGGGATTTATGCTTTTTATTGCTATCTAACACATCAGTGTAAATACTGCTAGGCTGTCTCTGCTCTTCTTCCACCCTGTTCCACAACTGGTAGGTTTCTTGCCCTTTTTTGATATAAAAACACAGTGCTCAAGCAAATAGGTTGTATTTTCACCGTTATCCATTTTGTAAGGTAATGAGCACCTTACAGGTGCTCACTATTGGGGGGGGGCGAGGGGAGGGTTCTGCTTTGAGATCGGCTGTGCCTGCTGTTTGCTTTGGGGATGCTGGTGTGGTTGTGTCCGTGTCCCGCTCTGCTGACTGAGAGGGTTCGCCAGGTTCCCTCCAGTGATAACAGAATTCATTTTTTAGAAAAGAAGTGGCCTGCAGAGCTGCCACAGTAGCTTGAGGATGACTAAGGACCTTTTAAAATTCATTAAAAATAATTGCAGCGTTGGAAAATTAGACCGTAGTGCTCCCAGAGGAATGACCTGTGGGGTGGTGACAAAAGTCACTGGTGTTGGATGGACCAGAGGAAGGAGAGGAGAGGTGAGGTAGTACTGATGTTTGTGGAGGGTCATCACACACTCAGATGTGTGCTGGTTTGTCAAGCCGAAGAACACCTTTAGGGAAAACTCTCCCCTTTCCCTGTGGTGCATCCATAGTCACATGAGTGGGACTACACGATGTGCTTCTGCGTGATGGGTGGTATCTTGAGGTATACAGCAAAATATAGAATGGTCCCACATCTGTTTCAAGACACTTTTTTTAAAAAAAGGGAAGCAGGAGTGTTGGCAGGATCACTGCCATTTTGTCAGAGCTGGGATGAAGCAAATACAACACTCGCTTCTACCTGAGGAGCCCTATGATTTAATGAGAAAAATCCTTGATTTTATTTTATTGTATTTCTTTTGATGGTAAGAAGTGACATATAGCCTAAATGTGACACATACATGCTTCTCCCCCGTGTCCTGTTGTTGTTCCTAGGCCCCTCTTAGTCTGGGGCTTAAGCCACTATGGAAAACTGCTGACCGGACGAATTGGTGAAACAGATCATCAGCTCATTTGAAAGGACATGCCCATTTGAAATTTCAGCAAGTCCTGGATCTTTACAGAAACTCCAGTCGCCTGCATTTCTATTTAGTTAGTTAATGTCGTTTATTTATTTATTTTTTTAAAAGACAGCCCTGCAGTGACAGGCTTTTCCTGCCTAGGTGTGCTTGAAGCCTGAGCTACAACCTGGGTTGTCAGCCTGAAATTAGTAACGCTTCGGCACCTCTGTCAGGAGAACAGTTGAAAGAGAGGGCAGGAAAATAGGGAACATCAGGGAATCGAGTAAGTTGTTGGTTTTGGTTTGGGTTGGTTTTTTTGTTTTGTTTTGGTTTTGGGTTTTTTTTTGGTTTTGTTTGTTTGTTTTTTTTAAATCTAGAAAACAGAACACCTCGGGGGGGTGGGAGGAGGAGGGAGAAAGAAAGAGCTAGAAAAAAACATGCAACCTGAAGCCTAGAAGGACTTTGGGCCAGGAAGAGTTTTAGCAAAGAGAACATAGAAAAGCAGCTATTCTTGCTCCCCTTATTACTAACAAGTTGGGGAAGAAAAAAATAATAAACTAACTTTTTTTTTTTTCCCCTAAAAATAGACTAAAAGGCAAAGCTGCTTATCTGGTTTTTACTAGATATTTAAGTCATTACTGTAGCAATAAAACTGCCCTTTAATTGCTGTACCATAATTGTAGGTATTTGTTTCTTGCACTGCTTAAGGTCACGTAAAATGAACAGATGTAAAAATAGGGTTAAGTGCCTGAATTTTGAAAGTGTTTTCTGCTAGCTCTCTGCAGAGACAGTACTTTCCCTTTAGTCTCCTGGTTTGACTGTTCAG
>NW_010229146.1:47076-47320 GCF_000690775.1 Eurypyga helias
AGCAGGTATATTTTTTAATTACCAAATTGGATTTTAGCAGGTGTAGTCAGTTGATGCATTATGGGTATAAGAGATTAGTGTTTAATCCTTCTTTTTATTACTGTGTAGAATAGTATGCTTGGGAAAGTATTAAAGGTGCATTGCATACTCCAGAGTACAGAAATGACATTTATTACCAAGTTTTCTTTCAGCCAGCAACGTTTAGGAAAAAAGCTGGCATGGAACTCTGCAGGGGCCTGTAGGG
>NW_010229146.1:47371-58766 GCF_000690775.1 Eurypyga helias
AGAAGTTTTTTTGTGTTTTAAAACAAAAGCAGTGGTCGAAATAGAAGTACTTCCCCTTCTTGGGAGATGCTTATTCTCTCTTTCTGCTTTTCTTTTTTTTTCTAAAATAAAGACAAAAGGGGTGTCGAAGCGCAGAAGATCTTTGTGTCAGTGAGTGGTAGAGGCAAGGACTGAAAAGGATCAGTGAATCAGATATAATTTGGACTCTGTTCGAGATACCAGTCCTGTGTTTTGCTGATGGCTGGTATTCCCGTCCTGAAAAGCTGCAGAGGCATTTCTGTCGAATAGAAAGAACATTATCCCCATTTTCATTCTGGCATGCCTGTTACGACTTTGTTCTGTAAACAAAGGGGATTATGGGAACTGGAAACTAGATGGCATTTTATTAAAGAACTGCGTGACTCTTTCACTGTGGATGCAAAAATAGGATAGTCTGGTGATAGCTACCTGTGAAAAAAATACTTAAAAAATAGAACTTTGTGTTTGAGTTACTAGGGTTTATGAGGAGGCAGCCCCCTGATGCAGGGCAGAGTGTGCAGTGGGCTTTAATAGTTCCCATTTGCAGCCAGCAACAAAATACTTCAATATTCAAAATGTGGTTGTACAAATTAAGAAAGAAAAATATACGCTGCAGAAATAAGAAGGCGGAGATCCATGTCCACTGACCTGCTGTTGTGTCGACAGAGCCAGATTGCTTTGAAACTATGTTATTTTAGGAAAAGTGCATATTCGTCTCTCTGAAACAAGCGGTTTGGGGAGCAGGGCAGGAAAGAGAATTGCATTGAATGAATGTCAGTTGCGGTAACTAGCAAAAATTATCTTTACCAGCTTATCGTACAACTTTTCATACAACTTCATAGCTTTTCTGCAGTGACTACTCACTTAGCATCTTAATTCCACAGAGTAAAGTCACATATTAATACTAGGTTTTACCTAATGCCTGCTGCAGATCACTCTGGAACTGCTTTCAGCTAATGAAATAAGTGTACAGTATGAATTAAAGCATAACTCTTGCAAATCACTTTTCTTTTAATTATTATTTTCCTAACTGAATAGACAACTGATTAAGAAAACAGCACAGCATGGGAATATAATCTGTTATGAGTCAGATCATGGAACACCTCAAGTTTGTAAATAGCCTGAATGTATCCCCAGTTTTATCTCAGTTAAAACTTTTTGGTGTCACTTATTTTTTCCGCCTCTTGCGAGCTTTATAGCCTGGCTCCCACTTGGCACCAGGCTGTAAAACTTGTGAAGTCAAGTGGAAATAGGAATTGGAAGCAAATGGCCATATTTGGCCCTTACTAAGTGGCAGAACTCCAGTTGTTTTTGTGTGACCCGCTGAAGTAGCCTTCTACTCGCTGTGGGCTGGGGTGGCAGAACGCAGTGCTCAGCACAAAGGCAGAGCCTTCAAAAGCAATTACTGAATTAGCTGGCTTTCCTTTCAGAGAGTGGTAGGCAGCTGCCTCTTGATAGCCAGGCGTTATTTAAAACATCATAGGTTGGTTACTCCAGAAGAGCTCAAAATGAGTAGTAGCACTTTGAGATTTTTCTGGATGCTCTGGAGTGTGGGTTGCATGAATATAAAAGTAGAAAAGAAAAGGGGATTAGGAAAAAAGGCTAGAAGAACCTGATAGAAACACTGGTGTATTGAGGTATCTCTAAAAGATATAATGACAAATTCAATTATGATACAGGTAGGAAAATGCTGTTGTCCGAAATAACCTGATTATATTCCATATTTATTTTGCATCAGCAATTTCTGTAGCTAATTTTCTCAGCTTACAGATGAGAATAAGACATGTTCCTGGCTGCTGTAGACTGGCCATGTATCAAAAAAATCAAAAATTAAATAATGTTTTTAAGCTGGTCTCAGGTCATTCTAAAATCAGAACCACTTTGGAAGTGCTGCTGCTGATGGAAAAGGCAAGTTAGAATGTAGTTCAGTTCTTTGTGATCATAATGGTCCACCATGATGTCAAAACCCCACTTCTCTTGAAGGCTATTTATAATTATAGTAAAGGATGTCTGATGGGCTTTCCACATGCATCTCCAACAAGCCATGAGCTGAAACAGGAGCCCGTGCACTCTGTTAGTGGGACTAACGGATCACCTTACGGGTAGTGTGAATAAATGACTGATTTATAAAGTAGGTTTGGTTTGGGTTTTTTTGTGATGTGTAGCTTTCTCCATTTTCACCCTCTGAAAAGTCAGGAGACTTGTTAAATGTAGGGTGTTCTTGGAGAAGGTACTGTTCAGATACTATATATGCAGATAGTTCAGGCAGAACGTTTCCATATAATTTCTCATTCTGTCACCGGTAAAAGTGGCATCTGGCAGGTAGTTGTATGTAAACTACTTTCTTACTCTGCAGCAGACAAAATAAATAGAATGATCCTGAGTAGATTAAATATACCTGGGCTTTCCATTTTATGATGCACACTCTTAACCCTATTGCTGGAGTGCATATGTTGTTAGCACTTGGAATTTGTTGCAATTTCTTTAATGCCCTCTAAGGGAGCCTTTGCCTTGAGGTTGATGCTTAGGCACTGAGAATAGCGTTCAAGAGGAGTAATACCGTTGCAGCAAGTTTGTGGGAGAAAATACACTTTTTTGTTTGTATGCATGTGAATGTCACCTAGAAGAGAATTGCATCTTTTCAAAGTGTAAAAATCCAGATGGCAAACTCAATGAAACTGTCTTGGGATCAAAGGGAGTAATGAAAATTCTGCATTAATGTTATATATTGTACATGAAAAAGTTAATGAAAAATCGATGTTAATACGAAAGCCCATTATATTATTCAAGGCTCAGGCCTTGGGTCAAGTTATTCCGGTGTTATTTGCTGAAGACAAAAAGAGCAGAATCCCGTTGTCAAGGAGTGCAAACCAACATTAGTAGCTGGAAGAGGGTTTTTATTGTCTGAGAGATGGTTGTAGGTAATTGAAGATTACCAGTTAGGTACATGAGGTTAGACATGTATTTTATAGTTACTATGAATCGTTCATCTTGTTAGACCCGAGTGTGAGTGGTGTAGCTCTCCAGTGCGCTTTAAATGAATTTGCATGTTCAGTTCTTAACGTTTTGTACACTACACATGTACGCTTACGTTGTAATTACTTCCATGCAAGAGTGTTAACTTGAAAGCTTGCTTTAATACCACAGAGCTGGGGATTTTCTTTTTAGAATGTTGTAGTCACAGAGGTCCTCTCTTATTCTTTCTTAATAGATTATTCTTGTCTTGGTTTTAGGACAAGAAAAGACTCACAAATTAGGATACTAGTGGTCTTTTGTCTTAAGCTCTGATGTTAAAAATAATCATATGCTACTACTAAATACAGTTTTTCTTCTGTTTAAAGACCCTGCTTTTGAAAATCCTTGTGCATGGCCATATTTTGAGCACGTGAGCTGATTGCATTTACTCCCATGCTGCATATTACTACTTAGATATGACCAAAGGTATTCTCTTTAAAACCAAAATAGTTCTATTTCAGATTATGATTCAGTAATTCCTAGTGATTTCAAGTAATATACCTGTAAAAAGCAGATACTTTTCAGAAGATGCAGAAGATACTCAAAAGAGAAATATTTAAAAATCCATGAGTTGTTTTTAGAGATTGAGAAACTTGCATCTCATCATTTATGCTGAGAGTGTTATTAAAAAGCAGTAAAGTCAGATACTTGATTACTCTGTTGCATATAAAGTGACTAAGATGCTGCTTAGTATATGTAGTTAACCTTTTTTAAAATGAAAAGAATCCATACGATTGATCTGTCAACATAAAGTGACTTTTGGAAAGCATGCCTCCCTTCTGCGTGGTTGTTAAAAAGAACATAGTTAGTATAAACAGTCATTATTCTCAGTGAAAAAGAAATTCCGGTAGCATTTTTGCAAAAACCTTTTCCTAAAAACCTACAGTCAGAAATTGTTCGTAGCAGTTGAACGCTGAAAAATGAAGCAAAGGGATGTAAATCGAATTTACAAGACTGATAACCATGCAACTGGGGGGAGAGTCGCTACTGCACAACCTGTACTCTGTCAAGGTAATTTAATTATAGATGGTTATACTTGAGTATAATTTGTTAATGTGTGCTCCTTGCAAAGGGAGAATCAGTCTCACAAAGCATTGACAATTTTATACATTTTTACCAGGATACTGTCAGAGGAAAGGGATTTTCATTGAATTTCATAATATACAGTCGCCTGGAGGAGGAATATCAATGAAGTGGCTAGCAGGGTGTTTTGTTTTTCTTTTCTTGGGTATTTTGGCTACTGGCGTCTACATGCAAGAAGATGGGGGAAAGAAACCCTTTTCTTTGATTTTGAATGTATAAAAATAAGTGTATTAAGCTATCGTGCAATATTGAGGAAATATTTTTTTTATAAGACATTGTTGTGATATCTTAGTCTTTTGGACCATAATGACTGTGATATTAATTTTAAATTTCACCTTTTTGGAAAAACAGTAATTGTCAAAGTTTAGATTAATATTCATTCTCTTTCCCACTCCCTACTTTTCAGAAGTAAGTCTGGGAAGAGCCTGAGGTGAATCTGGTTCGTTCTTCGTCTTTTCAGTTAAGACAGTCTTTTGAAGGGCAGATTCAGAGAGCAGCCATAGCTGAGATGAGAGGTCAGCAGAGGCATGGAGCTATGGGATTTATTGCTGGCTGGGTGGTTTTTTTCGTTACTCTCTTCACGTGAACTGTTTCTAAGGGAGGGTTTTGTTTGTGAATGGAGATGATGCTTGGAAGAGACCCAGCTTTCTCCATGCTTGGGGTGTGGGTGGTCTGTGCCTTTGAACCCAAGTAGGAGCAGTGCTGTTTGGTAGCTGAGTCGTTAAGCTCTTAAATCATTGCATGTAGTGACTTTTGAGTAAACTCGTCTTGGAAACCTCTTTATTTTTGTGCTAAACAATACAGAATATCCAGCCCTGACAGTTGCTTACTCCAAGTTACAGAATTAGGACCTCGCTAATAGTTTCTGGGTGCTGATGTAGTTGTTTTAACTGGTCATCATTTTACATATTTTTGGCTTGGAATTGTGCATTTTCTCAGTTGGCTGTTGCGTTTCAGCATACTGTTGCGGTAAGCTGACTCAAGCTGAGAGGCTCGGTGTTGGAAGGAGTGGGAGATCAATGGGATGGTCAACATCTGAGAGCTGGACCTTCTGCCTGTCAATTTTCTCTTCCCATGTGAACAGTAAACTAGAGGTTTTGTCACCTCTCCAAATCTCACAGACCTGCAAGTCTGTACATCCATCGAAAAAGAAATCTCAGTTGTACTTTCTGGAGCAGGTAGGAAGGACTTGAGGGGCAATAGAGGTTGCCTATAGAGTAATACATATGGAAACTTAGGCAAGAGGCTATTTGTTAGCATGTCAGTGCAGTCTCACTGCTAACGAGGAAAACCTAAGGCAACATCTACAAAGAGGGTCACAGGAGGCATGGGGCCTAACAGTGAGTCTTCAGCCTTTCACCCAGGCAGATTTGTTCTTTCTGGGTTTGGTGCTTTGTGGGACGTGGCTCTTCCCTCCAAGGCGAGGCTGGTGTTTCACAGGGGGAGGCCTTCAGACTAGGCAAGCCGCCTGAAAAGAGCAGTATCCCTGCCCAGCCCAGCAAGATCAGTATTAAAGTGACATCCAAGTATTTAGTATTTGACGTTTTATCATTTATTTTGAGGATTGCTGTGCTTTGTCTCATTTTTGTACATGATGGACCCTTTCAAAGAGGTATTCTATACAGTCTTTTTTCTGTCAGGTGAGGGCAAATGGGATGTTCTGGATAACTGAAAGAGTGCGGTAAGGAAGCATTGTATGTCATCTGAACATCAGCTCAGCCCTTGAAGGATACAAAAAGGTGTGATTCTTCTCAGTACCTTCCTGGAAACAGTGCATTACAGAAGGAAGCATATGATGCATGATATTTAGTAGTGATTTTTCTTGAGAGAGACCTTTAGATTTTGAAGCTAAATAGTTTGTGCATGGTTTAGCACAATATAAAAAGTCCAGTAGCTGAAATGAGGCATAAAGCCTCATTTCATCTTCATCTTCACCATGTGCATTTCGGCACAACCTTCATAATGATGTTTTGCACTTCTATTGCCTGTACATCAAAATACTTCATAATGCTTTGGAAACATTAAAGAACGATCATTGGTTATAAAAGCACAGTTCCATTTTTTTACCTACTATTATTTGCAGTAACCCAGAAGATAAGTGGTAGTGAAAGCAATTGGGTAAAGAAAGCAGCAACCTGTTATCAGTTCTGTTTTGTGCATTTCATGTTATTATCTATACAATCAGTTTTACTGACTTCTTGTTCCAATGTGCATCTTTCAGAGGAGACAAAAGGAAGAAGGGGGGGAATTAAGCAAGAATGGGTAGCTCCTAAGTAGATGAATGGATGTGTGGTACATGAAATAGAAAAAAAAAGTCTTTAACTTAGGTTTTCTCTGAGAGGTAAGTATTTACCAGTGAGGTAAGTATTTACGATGAGGAGTGAGGAAAATCGTGTCCAGAGCTCATAAGTGACTTACCTAAAGTGATACAGCTGAATCACAGGCTGAGCTGGGCACCGTACTTGGCAGAGAAGGCACTGGAAGCACGGATGTGTTTGCAATTATGGTTGCAGCATAATTCAATTTGTGAGTGTTTTTGATGAATTGACTTGACTGGATCTTTTCTGTGAGACTTAAGGTGCAAATCCCTGCAGCTGTTCCACTGGAAATTGACTGAAACGTAGTGTAGAAGAGGGAGGGAAATTATTTTCTTTGGAGGGGGCAGGCGGGGGGAATGTGATGTTTGGGAGACCAGTGTCTCTGGGGCTAAAAACTTACCTCTGGCAGTCTTCGGAAGGATATTATCGTCATGTGGACTGACCCCTAAAGTATGACACTTAACTCATAATTGCATGTGATGAAAGAGCAACAAGTTCAGCCTTTCTGCTTTTTGAATATTTGTTCTTACTGCATTTAATGTCACACTGAGTTCAAGTGGGCTGCTTGTTCATTACTTTTTTTTTGTTCATTTTGTCTCTGTTTTACAGTGAGGTTTCAAAGCTGTGATGGAAACAAAAAAATACACTTTGGAAGCAGTGAGCCAAAAGACTTCAGAGTAGATGAAGATGGTGTCGTATATGCGGAGAGAAGCTTTCAACTTTCAGCGGAGCCCACAGAGTTCGTTGTGTCAGCTCAGGACAAGGAAACCCAGGAAGAATGGCAAATGAGAGTGAAGCTAACCCCCAAACCAGCCTTTGGAGAGTCTTCAGAAAAGGTAGAACAACTGCTAAATGCAGCCTGTGCTTCAGCAAACAGGCCTAAACATAGGGATTTGATTCTTTTTGTCGTGTACTTCTCCATGAGGCATTTTATTAATGGATAAGCATGCATGCGAAGGTGGAGCCTCTGGAAGAATGTTTTTATAGGCTGTTATTCTGTAGCTTTGCTAGGGCACAGGAAGGCACGTCTGCTTAAGTATGTAGGATTCATTTGATGTTTGGGCTTTTTTGTTTGTGGAGTTTGAGATTTATACCTGAATTTAAGTCGGTCATTTCTTTCTTTTAAATTGCTTGAAAGTATTACAGTATTTATTCACGTGGTTAAATATAACCACAAAATAAACAAATTTGTGCTAGAATGCATCAGTCACGTTTATTAGATAGGAGCTGTAGATTTACAGCAGTAGTAGGAAAGCATTTCTGGCAGGGAATATTGGCTTTGTCTTGTCCCTGGTCATAATCAAATTGGAGATTGTAAATTATTCATGATTCCAGCACTACTTGGTAAGTAAGATAGTCTCCCTCTGCTGGAAGCTGCTGTAGGATAAACAATGTACTATAACAAAAATCAAACCTAGCAACATACAAATAACAATAACAATTTGGGAAAAGAGTAATAGGTCTACTACGTTTTTCTTTTCTGTTACGTTCTGCTGTTTCTTACTTTCTCTTATAAAATGCTTAGTTTACAAATAAAGAATGAAATTTGTTCATAGATCAACATACCTGTAATAGGTACACATTAAAGATTTAAGCATAATGTCAAAATAGACAGTGTGGTTATGCAAGATGTTTTTCCTGAGAACACACTCAAGACCAAACCTGTATAATACTCAGTTTTTTGTTTGCTTACTTGATGATTGTTTTAAGTCTTCTAAGGCATGTTTTTAACATAGGAAATGTTGTCATTTTCTGTAAAAGTCTAGTAAAAGAGCAGATGTTCAGGTATGCTAGGGCATGCCCTGTTCTTCCCAGCGATCCTTTCCATCAGCGGAATGTAGAGTAGTGGAATCTGGCCTTCAGTGGGGCATCTGCTTTTGCTCTGTGGCATATTTGATTAGAGTTTTGTTTTGGTGTGGGTTTTTTTTTTTTTTAAGTTTTTCTCTTCAAAGATTTGGGAAAAGTTTTTGTTGCTCTGTCTCCGCCCTTAAGCAAGCTAGCATGGCTACATGTGAGCTGGCATCCGAAGGCTGAAATGAGTGCAGATATAGAAGGGAATAGGAAGAGAATGTTGACATCCAGCAGAGATTAATGCCCAATGTGTAAAGTGGGTCATCTACTGCATCCATCATGGCTGACACAGGTTTAAAATAATTACAGCATTAATTCTATGGGATTTAATAGGGTCATAAATATTTGAGACATTCCTTACCAGTATGTATTAAACTTCTCTTGGAACTCAGATTATATTTTAGCACACCCAGATCTAAATTTAATGTACAGTAGCACATTACCTGAAGTTCTAGCTAATAAGAAATACATAAAGGCTTACTATTAAATTCTGCAAAACATTAACTACTTTTCAGAAAGTGCAGAACAGTTTACACAGTAGGGCTATGTTATAAATGTTTTAAAATTCCATTTGTCCTCCAGCTTGAATAAAGAAAAAGAAAAGTTCTTAAAATTTTGCAGTGCAGTTGTAAATAATACGGTTATTTTCATACTGCACTGTGAGTGCAAATAAAACAGTTCTGTGAACACAGAGGAAAGACAGCCTTTCAGTCAATTATGTAATTGCATCTGAGTTGTTTTTATAATGTCTACTAGTAACGCTCCCTCTAACATGTGCTTAATTTTATCTTGTACCTGGGAAAGGACCAAAAGAAAATTGAAGACATCATATTTCCATGGCAACATGACAAGCACAGCAGCCCTCTGAAGAGGCAGAAGAGAGACTGGGTTATTCCTCCAATCAACCTGCCAGAAAATTCCAGAGGACCTTTTCCGCAGGAGTTAGTTAGGGTAAGGAAGTTAATAGCAGTGTGGTTTCAGTGTCCCTTGGAGAGCTCTTGAAGAAATTTTGAGTGAATGATGTCTTGTTCATAATCCAAACATTTATCAGAGTCTTTTGGGCTGGTTTATGTTGCTGTCTCTGTGCATAGTGGGCTAGGCTGCATTTATTACTTATTTTTTATGTTGTCCCTATGCTGGTGGAAGGTGACCTTGGTTTGGGTGGTGAGTGCTGTGGTGACTTCCTTAAGTGGTTAAGGAGAATCTCTGCAGGTTTAGGAGCTCTCCAGTCATCTGCACTGGAGTTTTCCTCCTGGGGAAGGGTGTGGGGGTGAGCAAAGGGAGGAATGCACCAGGGGGCAGGAGGAAAGGGGATGTAGTGGGGTGAGGAGACCAGCTGCTCCCAGGACTCTGCAGCACCAATGAGGCCGGCACAGGAGAGAGCTCCCAGGCGTGGTACTGCTTGGTCACCATCAGCTTCTGGGAGTGTTTGTTGGAACTTGGCAGAGCATTAGCACAAGTTGATAGGATATAGCTTTGCTCTGTTGTTGAAGTGTGTGCTGGTGATTCACCTGCTCCTCACAGATGCACTGCCCT
This sequence comes from Eurypyga helias, assembly GCF_000690775.1. Lineage (NCBI taxonomy): Eukaryota > Metazoa > Chordata > Aves > Eurypygiformes > Eurypygidae > Eurypyga > Eurypyga helias. The sequence goes on from NW_010229146.1 coordinate 57,193, forward strand.
TTCATTTTTTTCCTTGGAAGATGAGACCAAAGCTTAGTCTTTGAACAAAACCGGTGAGTTTCTAAAGGGCTGCTGCCAATAGTGGAAGAAAGTCTGTAGCTTTGGTCTGGGAAGATAGTGAGAGGGGGGAACAAACCAGACTTTTTTAGTTTTATGGTAATATATCCTCTGTCTAGGATCTAAACAATTCTGTTTAGGGTAAGCGTACTCATTTGTTTTGGCTCAGTACGATTTATCCTATTATGAGAAATAAACAGGGATAGTTTTGTTTCTGAAAATTCATTGACTAACTTTCTGGCAAACAAAGAGCACGGTTGAAAACCTCAAGCTTTATACTAACTTCATACTGTTTCCAGAATAATTATTTTTAAAAGTTCAGCTTAAAGACGGAAAAAGAAAAAAGAGCTGCTGCTTGTCTCAGCAGCAGTCCCATCCACTGGTTGGTTGTAGCTAATGTAAACGTTATCTCTTTTGACACATAGATTAGGTCCGATCGTGATAAAAGCCTCTCCCTACGGTACAGTGTGACTGGCCCAGGAGCTGACCAGCCTCCAACAGGCATCTTCATCATCAACCCCATCTCAGGACAGCTGTCTGTGACAAAGCCTTTAGACCGGGAGCAGATTGCTTCTTTTCATGTAAGAGTTTAATTTACCATAAATCAGATTATCAAATTGAAGATTAACATCTGTTTCAAACGTGACTTGAGCAGCCGGCATTTAGTTTTCTATGTGATATAATTTGAAGAGTTTGTAGCAGATTTGTATTTATTGTACTTACTAGGGCTAACTCTTACTATGTTTAAGCAGCTTAAATACATTAATATATGTAAACAGTGATTAAATGTATTTAGATAACGTAATTTTGAAAGATGGAAATATGTATACTGTAGCTTACACAGGCCACTGAGCAGAGTCTCCAGTGTATTGTATATTTTTTAAAAGTTTACTTTTAATTCAGCAACTTAAATTAGGACGTGACTGCTATTAGAATTGCAGCAGCTGTGATTTGAGAAATGGATGGGAAAAAAAAACTACCAATTTTCATTTTCAGGGGCAAATCTAAGCATTTTAATGGAATTGTAAATTAGGTCTGTCAGCTTATGAAAATGATATTCTTTGCTCTAAAGAAATTGACAAAGTAGACCACAGATTCCAGTGTTAGTGGGAAAGGAAGGTTTGAAGGAAGGGGTAGACAGACTGTGACCTAAGGTTGTTTCTGCTTTAGAGAGATCACGCTGAAATCGTTACAGAAGTCGCTCAGCTGCTAGAGAGAGTTTCCAGCATGTCATGGATTAAACCAGTCCTTGCCTGGCTCTCCGGGAAGCCCTTTGAGTGCTGCTTCTGAACAGAGGAGGCAGCAGGAGGCATCTGGGGGGGAGGCGGGAGGAATAGCTTTCACAAGAGCAAAACAGCTCCAGCATTCATAAGACTTTTACTGAGAATTTGTCATAGGCATTCAAGATTCACTGACTTAGGAATTTAAATTTATGAGTCATTTCCAGAGTGGTGAGTTAATAATGCCCCCTTCTAGTAGGTTTGTAGCCAGAAGATATGCCTCTGTGTGTATACGTG
>NW_010229147.1:0-5195 GCF_000690775.1 Eurypyga helias
GCGGGGGGCCGTCACCCGAGTGACTCGGCGAAGCTTCCCCTTGGTCCGCCTGAGGATTTCTGCCACGCAGCTCCCTCAAAGTCCCTCTTCCTGCCTGGCACAGCGCACAGTACGTTCTTACAGCTTTTTGTCCGATTCCCGGTGTTTCAGTTCATCCTTCCCTTTGTCGTCGGCTTCCTGAAGGTTGAGGTCTGGCTTACAGAAAAAGCAGCGCGCTCAACACTTGGGTTTTTTTCCTCACTGGGCTTTAGATAACTAGCGTTTCTTCAGTTTTTACCATAGTTTTTCTAAATTAGATATTAAGTATTTTACTTTTTTTTAAAAGGAACTTTGAGTTCCATTTTATGCAGTTGCAGTGACCTCTTTCGGACAGCATGTTGTCTACTGACGAAAGATAAAATGGACTTTAATCATTGAAACTAAGGGTGGGGTTATGATAAAAATTGACATCATAAATGGAAGCGTGCTTGGAGCACGAAGCTTTTTAGGAAAAACGGTGTTTGGAAGATGCAGTAATTCTTTGGAGCCTTATTATGAATGTTTATCCTTCTGAATGCTTCCCTCTGTATGCAGCAGATTAAAACAGAGGTATGGCTTTAGAAGAAGTCATGGCCTGAGTGAGTGGCTTCAGCAACTTGCAGCAATGGCTCAGCTTAAAAAAGAAAGTGAAAAGAAGCCATATTGTGATTATAATTACAGTTTGGTTACGGTGGGTGGATGACTGTCATCCTGCTAAGAGGTTTTTTTCCAGTGGCTAAAACAGTCTCGTGTTCAACAGTATCCATGTACGTGATGGTTTTTGCTTGCCTGAATGTCTTCTAGCTGGTTACTCAGTGCAAACAGGAGGTCTGGATGTCAGTTCTTCATTCAGCGGGTTTTTCTTTCCTTGTGTTGTTCCTAAAAGGCATCCCCCAAAAAAAAAACAGTCACACAGAGGTTTGGGCATGCAGATTTTGTCGCAGAAATCTTGTCTTACGTAAGGTCTAAGGAAAGTAAGTTAAGGCACGTGATTTCAGGGCATGCAATATCTTTTTGTTGGCAGGGAGAAAGCTGCAATAAAATCACTTGGTTCACGGATCTGATTAATGTCAATAGTATGTGTTGTTTCCCTGCTCCTTTTCAGTACCGAAATAGGAGATTAAAAAAGCCAAAGGTAAACTGGAGAAAATGTGGGGAAGGTTAGTGTTATGTCTGGGATTTGACTCTTTCTTGGTTGAGGTGTATTTAAAAGAGGATCAAGTGTGCCAGTCATTTCTTGTTGTTCTAAAGCCAGTTATCCCAGCTTTTGTGTTGTTACTGCTGTTTATAATTCCCATAGACAATTAGGAGAAATGAAGGCCTGAGCCTGCGGTTTCTTTCTGTGCAGGAGTTAAGTCTGCCCAGCTAGAATAAACTGCAGCGTTGGGGCCTGAGGAAGGAGTGAAACAAACATGCAATTGTGTTCAAAATAGCCCTTACAAATAAGGGGATAATCTTTGAGGAGTTTAACTATAGTTTTTTTGTTGCAATGATAATTGGTGCTGTTTTCCCAGTAGGATGTTGTGTTAGGCTATTGTTCTCACCAGCATGGATTTGTCTGGCTGAATTATAAACTCTGTAAAACTTTATCTAAAAGCATTTCACAAAACATTTGGTAAACACTGTCGGTTTTTTCTTTTTTCTTTTTTTTTAAGGCAGGGATTCATGTTTTCCTTCGTGTGTCGCTGAGAATCAACCTGCACACTTTGGTTAGACAGCAAACTAGAGGGAAGTTGAATGCGCAGGCAGCAGTTTAGCACAGAACTTCTGAAGGGATTCTTTCTCTGAAGCATGTGGCTTTTTTTTAATTGTGAGCAGATCTAGATTTTTCCTCCCCCTTATGTTAAAAACTGCTCTGCATTCAATTTTTGTTTGTCACAGTATGTGGCCAGTTGAGTTTCCTTCTCTACAAGTCCTCCTTTCTTGCTTATTTTTAGCCTCACTGTAATTCAAACAATCATCTTTGTTTCTGTTCCTGTTTGTATACTGATATTGTTGGGTAATTTCAAAGATGTGAAAAAGCACTTAGAGGTATTGTTGATGTAAGCTCCCTCTGCTGGTCAGCTCTGTAATAAATAGCTCTGGAAATAAAGCTCTGGTGTATAGTTTATCACTGAATCATGCAGCAGAAATGAAGACAGTTAAAAGCAGTGACGCACAGTGTTTCTAAAAGCAACTGTCTCTCTGAGCACTTAGTTATAAGTTTGTGACTTTCATACTCATAAGGTTCTTAATTGCAATTAAAATCCAGGAGTTGATCTGTGACATATTCCTTAGAACTGCTGTTGCCATGTTGCATACAGAATCTAAACAATAGCTTGAGAGCTAATATAGAGTGGTTTGGTTTGGAAGGGACCTTAAAGACCATCTAGTCCCAACCCCTCTGCCATGGGCAGAGACACCTTCCACTAGACCAGGTTGCTTAAAGCCTCATCCAGCCTGGCCTTGAACCCTCCCAGGGATGGGGCATCCACAGCTTCTCTGGCCAACCTGTTCCAGTGCCTCACCACCCTCTCCGGGAAGAACTTCTTCCTGATATCGAATCTAAACCTCCCCACTTTCAATTTAAATCCATTACCCCTTGTCCTGTCACTACAGACCCTTGTAAAAAGTCCCCTCCCAGCTTCCTTGTAGCCCCTTCAGGTACTGGGAGGTGCTACAAGGTCTCCCCGGAGTCTTCTCCAGGCTGTCTATTGAGACAGCTATTTGCATACAGTGCAAAATAACTTAATTACTTTGGGTTCCATCTGGTACACTTGCTACAACGTTGCACTTAACAGAGGTCCAGTTAAGGAGCAGTCCTTGCATAGTGTGTAATGTAGCAGGGTCCAGGCCTCTGTGTCATTATCAGGAGGTGTAAACAGGGAACTTAGCTCTCTTACTGATGCGCAGTACAGGAAGGGTGAGTGAAGGACGGTGTTTCTTTGTGCAACTGCTTGAAGTCTGAAGTCTCCTAGATCAGCCTTTCATAGCAAGGATTTGTCCAGAAGAAACTGCGCACTCCTTCCTTCCCAGTATCCAGGCAAATGTTGCGTGAGGTTGGAGTGTGACTGGTGTGAGAGGTCAGTTGCAATGTTGCAGTGCCTACTCTTTTGGAAAGCGTGCAGTATGTCTTAGAAGGTGCTAAAATTAATTGGGTTTCTGTTTTGGTAACACTAGGTTCCTTTACTGCCATCTCCGTTTACGTTACTATGTATGTTTTACCTACTGGTACTAGTTTGTCTGACAGGATATCCAGTTGAGCTTTGAGGTGTGAGAAATGCAGTCTAACTCGCACAGGTTTTGTCAAAGAGTGGTTAACGGGGTCGTACGATAGTGGGAAATAAGCCAGGAGGATTAAAGACCTGGTGCAAAGATCAGAAAAGGAGGGATAGAGTAGCACATGTTAAACTGGTTACCTCTAGAGCAGAAAAGGTTCTTGGGGTGCTGTAAAACTCGTTAGTGTAATTTACTAGGACGTTCTCCATCAAAATAACATTTTGTCTTCATGTCTTAAATTAACAGGATGTGTTGAAAAGAACTTCAGTGAAGAAAATATTTTTCTTAATGTCCAGTTTATGGCAAGTTTGTGCTTTGCCAATTGTGTATTATATGGAGTAAATTAAATAGGTGAAGTCAGCGGGACAGTTACTTGGTTTGCTCAAAAGAAACAAGTCATCGCTGTCTCCCTGTACCTGATGGGTAGTGTCACATGTTAAAAGATTTGCCGAAGTGAGGTAACAAACCCTGGCAGCCAACAAGCCTGTGAGTTTATAACTGGACTAGAAATCAAGGAGGCTTAAATGCATTCAAATCTGTTTAGCTGTGTAGAGTGCGCTGTTGTCTTGGCACCCGGTAAACTTTCAAAAGCTGTTGTACAAAGACATCTATTAGGAACGTGCCATCTGGAGCCTTAGGGTGCTTTCAAGACCTGCCTCAAACGTGCAGCGTAGAGGTAAGTCAGGCTGTTGGTGCGAGATGCCTGTGGAGCAGGGCTGGGTGGGTTGGAGCAAGGTTGCACAATTCGGTCAGGACACAAGGCTGGGTTTTGGTTGTGTTTGTGTGCGTGCTGCCACTGTGACCTCAGTGTTTCTCAAGCTTCTTTTTTTTTAAAGTAATGCTGCTACTGGACCGCCTCCTTCCAAAAATAAAGCTCATCTGCACTGAACAACTTGTATTTTAGGATTGACTGCTGGTCTTGAACAGCTTTCTGAAGCCATGTCTTGGTATCAGCACATTTTTGAGATTGGAAACAAAGGAAAGGGGCTCTTTTGTGTTCTCACTGTTGTCCACATCTGATACCCAGGCATCATCCAGAAGCAGCCTGATTTGACAGCAACAAAGCAAAGAATAGGGGGGTGGGATCAGACTGGAGCAAACAAATGAAAAGGAAGGAACTAAATGTTGATGAGAGGATGGCATCTGGATAGAAACTGCATGTCTTACCATTGAATGGTTACTTATTATTTTTTCCTTTTTATTCTTTGTTTTTTTCCTTTTTATTCTTTGTTTTTTTCCTTTTTATTCTTTGTTTTTTTCCTTTTTATTCTCTGTTTTTTTCCTTTTTATTCTCTCTTTTAATGGCTTATTTGTATCATGTCACTGACATTCTGTGGAATTCTCCATTAGTGCTTTTCAGGTGTCATAGAACTTGCTGATCCCCCTGGGTGTGGATGGTAGACTGTCAGTGGCAGAATGCCCTTCAGGGTATGAGCGATGTTAAAATTTCGAAGTGCAGGATTGAAGGCCTAGATAAGCTCTGCATCTTTGTGTTGACTGTCAGCTTTGTTCTTGAGCTGGTGCAATTGTCCTGAGGAAACTGGGAAGGAGGAGCATGGTGGAAGGATGGATTGTCTGTGTTCCTTGATGGATGATGTCTATGCCCAGTCATGTTTCCAGCTTTTAATGTGGTCCAGCTTGTTTCTAAGTAACAGATCAGGACAATTTCACTTCATCACTTTTCTCTGATGTGTTTCACTGTTTAATTGTACAAATTCATGAGTTTATCTCATGCTTTTGTGCTCTCACAAATAGTTTTTTTACCATAATAACAGCTTTTGATTACACAAGACGTGGCAGATTTGGGTCATGTGCTCAACTGCTCCAGCTTTATTTTTGTTTGCAGGTTTCACATGCACATCAACAGCTTGCTTACATGGCATATGTAAGGTGTTGGGGGGGGGGGGGGGGCAACACAA
>NW_010229147.1:5226-18943 GCF_000690775.1 Eurypyga helias
GAAGCCAACCAACCAACACCCCAAATCCAAGGGTGAAAATTTTATAAATGAGAATTCCCACAGAAATTCCCTCAGAAATCCACTCTGTCACCAGTGGGTATTTGCTAGATTGCAAGCTTTTAATGTTTCCTTGTAGAACAGCAGATACTCAGTTGTACTGAATACAGTTTCCTTAAATATCCTGTTAAGAAAAACTCTGTTCTTCCAATGTACTATCAGTGACTTGCTATTTGTTCACTGGAACAGGTTGCCCAGAGAAGCTGTGGATGCCCCATCCCTGGGAGTGTTCAAGGCCAGGCTGGATGAGGCTTTGAGCAACCTGGTCTAGTGGAAGGTGTCCCTGCCCATGGCAGGGAGTTTGGAACTAGATGGTCTTTAAGGTCCCTTCCAACCCAAACCGTTCTATGATTCTATGACATTTCATATGGAGTTGAATGTTACGCTTTCAGAAACACAGCCCGTCTTTTCTCTCATTTAAAGGAAATTATCTTTGTGCCTGTTGATGAAAGTGCAAAATACACTTCTTAATAAGCTTCTGTTTTGTATTACAGCAATGTCATCTTACCTGTAGAAACGTCATGACACACAGCAGCAGCATGGTGGATGTAAGCAAGTGGCCAATATTTACCTTGCTGTCACCTCAAGAAATAACATCTATTCGGAAAGCATGCGTGTTTGGCACGTCAGCCAACGAAGCTATATACATTACGCACAATGACGAGGTAAGGCTGGAACACAGTAGAACATGTACTCTACAATTAGGTGTTTTCAGAACCCACTGGATGCTTGTAAATTAATAGCTTCTCAGAAGCATTGTGTGAAATTTGTGTATTTCAACACGTCGGATATAACTTGTAATTTTTGGTTTTTTTTAGTCTTGTTTGGGAGCAATATAGATGGAGTATTTAGTAAACTAACAAATGACAAAGGCCAGGATGGATTGCATGCACCTTTGAAGACAGTCAGAATTCAAAGGAAGTTGTGGTAGCTTGAAATTAAGTGCAAGCACTCCAGGTAGGAAGATACAAAATGAGGTTATGGCTTGCTAAGTAACAGTGCAGTGGAAAATTATCTGTGGATTTGAATGAATCAGGAACTCAGTGCGGCTTAGCATTGTGCTGCTGAAGGGAAACAAGCCAGATGTAGTAGGATTTCTTTTCCGTAAGTCCTGTCAAAGCTGCCTGTAGGATCAGCCTCCTACAGTACAGCCATTGCTGCTCTTCACAACCTGCTTCTGGAAGAAGGTGGTGTCTTCCACTTTCACAATTAAACACTTTTTGTTGTACAGTTCGTGCCTAGCTTCCAGGCCTGCACAGGTCTGAAGAATTCAGACTCATCAGTTAAGTTCCAGAGTGTCCCCACACTGACTCTTGAGCTGGTTAACCTTGTGAGGGAAGAGTCCATGGCAAAACTCTCTCCTGGCTTCATGAAGACGTGGATATTACCACATCTGTGCATTCCTGAGTATAAATCACTTGAAAGGAATATTCTTCTGTTTTTCAGGTGTTTGTTTTTGGACTGAATTGCAGTAATTGCTTGGGAACTGGAGATAATCAGAGCACAATAGTACCAAAGAAATTAGAGGCCTTATGTGGAAAGAAGATTTCCAGTCTCAGTTATGGAAGTGGACCCCATATTGTACTTTGCACGGAAGGTAGAAAATTAACGTTTAATATAGAAACAGAAGTCACAGGTTTTAAGTTCCACTTGCACTTAATGAGACTGGATTAACGTGTAATTGTATTAGCTCATTTAACTGGGTAATGTACAGTAAGGGGTTCTTAGTGGTCTTCAGTAGTTTTCCCTTACACCTTCATTATGTTGCAACTGGAGTTTTACTCTATCAGTTATGATGTACTCAGTCTTACCTGTGCACGTCCATGTATTTCCACAATAAATCTAGAGTTTATACTGTCATGTACGTATATTAAATCATTGTATAAAAGTACATATTTTTTTACTATAAAGACAATTCTTGTAATAGTTAATGTCCTTTAACTTTTATGTTGGCATTTTCTAATTTCTTAGAATTTTACCTATCCTAACTTCCTTGGAATTTTTGGTGAGTTTTATCACAAACTTAAATTTCTTGCAGATGGTGAAGTGTATGCTTGGGGACATAATGGTTACAGCCAGCTTGGGAATGGCACAACCAATCAGGGTATTACTCCTGTTCAAGTTTGCACAAATCTGCTAATAAAGAAAGTGGTGGAAGTAGCTTGCGGCTCTCATCATTCCATGGCGCTGTCCTTTGATGGGGATGTAAGTTGAAACCTGTTCAAATCTCTTAATCTCCTTTTTGAAGTGAATAGTGCAGGTGAGCTTGCAGTCTGAAATTCCCTCTACACTGCAGTTAGACCATGACCTTTTCTCCTGCTGCCTCCAAGTGGGGTATCTTTTTCTTCAGAGCAGACTTGAAAACAGTTCAAACCCCATCCAACTCCCAAACCCAACCCCAAAAAACAAGGGAATAGAAGGCTAGTAAAACCTTTCTGTCTTCCATTTGTTGTGTCATGGGGATGAGACCAGAATGTTGTGCCACTTCCAGGTGAAGGAATGGATTGTAATGCGCAAAATGTAACTATTTGCTTGCAGTTCTGTTATTTTAAGGGGTATATTGAGTTGTTTTATTCACTGGTTAGTGTTTATGTCCAGCCAGCAATAAAAGACCACGCAGCTGCTTCTTTTCTCTTCCCCTTGTTGGGATGGGGAGGAGAGAATATAAGGAAAGGCCTGAGGGTCAAGACAAGGTCAGGGAGGGATCACTCGCCAGTCATGGTCACAGGCAAATCAGAGTCGACTTGAGGAAGAAAAATTAGTTTAACTTGTTACCAGTCAAATCCAAGTAGGATGATGACAGACAACACCAGATCTTAAAAACACCTTCTTCTGAGGCTCAGCTTCGCTCCCCATTTCTCTACCTCCTGCCCCCAATCAGTGCAGGGGGACGGGAGTTGTGGTCAGTCCATCACACATGGTCTCTGCCACTCCTTCCCCATGAGGGGGAGGACTCCTCACACTCTGCCCCTGCTCCAGCGTGGGGTCCCTCCCACAGGAGACAGTCCTCCATGAACTGCTCCCACATGAGTCCTTCCCATGGGCTGCAGTTTTCCAGGAACTGCTCCAGTGTGGGTCCCTTCCCATGGAGTGCAGACCTTCAGGAGCAGCCTGCTCTAGCCTGGGCTTCCCACAGAGTCACGGGCTCTTTGGGCACATCCCCCTGCTCCGGTGTGGGACTCTCCTCGGGCTGCACGGGGGTCTCTGCTCCCCCATGACCCTCCATGACTGCAGGGCACAGCCTGCCCTCACCACGGGCTGCAGGGGAACCTCTGCTCCAGCTCACCTCCTCCCCGCTGACCTGGGTGTCTGCCTGGGTGTCTCTCTCACATCCCACTCCTCTCCACTGCAGTTTTTTTGCAACAGGATTTCCCCCCTCTTAAATGCGTTATCCCAGAGGCGCTGCCACTGTCACCGGCTGGTTTGGCCTTGGCCACACAAGTACTGTGTAAGAATGCTGCTCTGCACGCCTCTGACTGAATGCCTTTGTGTGCAGCTGAGGAAAGGCACGTGGTTTATATCCGGGTCCGCTTTATGCGGTTTGTTTACATGGCTTAAGGCTACGTGTCATGGGAAACATGCACAGTTACTCTTCAGGTAGGCGGATTTGCCCACTGTGTGTGTCCTGGATTTGAGTTGCTTGTTACTGCATGGAGGAAAGCCTGGGTTCAGCTCTGCTTTAACAAAAGAAGGGTTCTAATTTTAAAGTGTTCCCAACAGTGAAAATGGAAACTACGATTCTTTTCATCCTGGTAATCTGAGCGTGTGTGGGTGGAGTCATAGTGAGACCACTTAGGGCCTGTAGTGACAGAACAAGGGGTAACGGGTTTAAATTGAAAGTGGGGAGGTTTAGATTCGATATCAGGAAAAAATTCTTCCCGGAGAGGGTGGTGAGGCACTGGCACAGGTTGCCCAGAGAAGCTGTGGATGCCCCATCCCTGGGACTGTTCAAGGCCAGGCTGGATGAGGCTTTGAGCAACCTGGTCTAGTGGAAGGTGTCCCTGCCCATGGCAGGGGGATTGGAACTGGATGGTCTTTAAGGTCCCTTCCAATCCAAACCGTTCTGTTCTACTATTCTACTAAAACCAGAGACAATAATAGAAAGCAGCAAGTCAGTATTTTGAGGGTAGGAAAGAGATGCTGGGTTATTTTAAGTGGTCTGTGCTGTATCTGAAAGGAGACCCTACGCTTGGGAAAGATCTTCGTGCTGTCACATTTGACTTGGTTAAGCTATAAAAGGTGGCATGCGTGCAGGAAGGAGCGGGTGTTTGTGTATTCGTTAAGCTAGTGGTGCCAGCTGCTGTGTGGACCTGCCAGTGATGGCCGTGCTGTCTCTTGTAATAAATGTAGCGTGCTTGAAATCTGGATGGAAGCGGGGAGTTCTTCGTATTTACCATGGGGTTGGCCTTTGCAGCTTGCTCGCTGTTGGGGCTAGTAAACGTCCTATAAATCCATCCCTAGCGTGCCTTGCAGTAGGTTAGTCTGTTTGTGCTCTGAGCTTTCATCTGTATCAGAATTAATTATACTGAATGCAGTGAAATGTGTTAAGTAGCATTTTAATTACATAAAGATTTGGCTGCAAAAACCCCTTTGACCTCGATATATCCAGAGTTTCAGAGAGGCATTGAAGTTGGAAATACTCATGGAAATACTTGGCATCACTGCTTTGTACAGTTGGTTCAGTGCAATTTTAATGCAGTGCAAATTAGGAAAAAAAGTATTTTAATGATAGATTTAAAGGACTGCAGACATTCATGCTTCTCTCAGACAGGAACCTGATTACCTCTTTGGCATTTTGAGCTACCTTCTGAGATTCTCTACCTCAATTATTTTCTGTGTTACTGAAATCAGGATGTTTTCATAGAGTGTGTTCAAATCTTCCGTAGGAATTAAAGATCCAGCAAATAGAAGTAACAAAAAGCAAAGCAAATACTTTCTTTTTGTTCATCTTCTATATGGTACACGAGTTGTGTTGGTGGGAGGTTTTTTGTTCCTATCTTCGGTGGTGGAGGGTGTGTTTTATACAGGGTTTTTGGGTTTTTTTGGTGGTGGCCGGGTTTTTGTTTCTAATGACTGACTTAAAGATTGGGTGTCACAGTAAACAAGTGGCTTCTGGCACCAAAGGATGCGCAGACTGCTTGCACATGAGGGTATCTGTCAGTGTGCCTTTCCTGGCTGGCATGGCTGTGGCTGGGTTTTTCCAAGAGGACAAACTTTTTAACTGGGTGAAGCACCAGGGAATGAACCATCAGAAGTAGTTTAATGCCAAGCTGTGGGCAGATAATAAAAATTGAAGGAAAAGGAAAATATAAAGCTATAAATATTTTTACTTAAACTAGTTCCCTGTCTTCTGGACTTTCAGATGAAAGGAACCAAAACCTTTGTTTTTATTATTAGTTTGACACTGGAAAATGAACTGTCAGAGACGGTGCTTTTTTGTTAATGCCATTGTGTAAGAGAGATTTGCTCCTGTGGAACATGGGCTGACAAAACCATCTGCTTTTACACACAGCTCTTCAAAGATATAAAAGAGGTGTGATGAGTGTCCAGCAATAACCTGGTTTAGAGTTCTGTGAAGAAAACTAAATAGCTGTGAATTGGGGAGTTCAGCTTGTGTGGGAAACAGATGGCATTCTGTTTTGCATTCCTTTTTCTGACATCATGGAAGTGTCAAGACTCACTCTGCTTTTTGGTTTATAGTCTGACTGATATTAAATGTGGAAATATGTTCCTTTTGTTTTCTGTCGTGGTCAGATGCTTCAATTCTGTAGCAGGAAGCTGAAAAAAGTGCTACGTTCGTATTTGCTAGATCAGTGCTATTGTTATTTGTCCTTTTCAGTTGCTGAAAATTAATTTAAAGGAAAAAATCACCCAATCTGATGCTGCCTACGGTAAGATTATCTCTTATTGCTATCGTTATTGTTAAGGCTTGAACTGCATGTGTTTTTGTTTTTATGGCCAGCTGTACGCTTGGGGCTATAATAACTGTGGTCAAGTCGGATCTGGATCGACAGCAAACCAGCCAACTCCTCGGAGAGTTTCAAACTGTTTACAGGGTAAAATGGTAGTCGGCATTGCTTGCGGGCAGACCTCCTCCATGGCCGTAGTAAACAACGGTGAGGTAAGTGTCGCTGCGTTCTCACGTTCTCTCCGTTACCTGAGCGTAGGAGGTTAATGTCTGAACGTGGGGAAATGCTGACGTGGGGTGCCTAAGCTGGAGTTGGGTTGATAGAATCTGTGAGAGGAGTTTAAGGAGAAGGCTGCAATGAACTGGAGATGCTCTCTTCATGCTCAACGTTCCTTCTTACGGCAAAGACCGTATCGGAACGTAATTCTTACCGAGCCTGCAACTACAGGAATTTGAACAGTGATATTAAGCATGTCTGTTTTCCATATTCCAATAGATGGTTTAACATCTGGTTTATTGTTGCAAACGAGTGGTTTAGGCCACTTAGAAGATCACCGTCGCGGATATTAGAAAGGAAAGCGATTTTAATGTGAAGCTGTGAAAAGGCGACTAACGGAATTCGATGGCGAGCTCCACTCTAGTACTTACTTAGCACTGAAAAAGCAGACAGAGGTGAACTCAGTTTAGCACCGGGTGAGAGTGTTTTACACAGGGGTCAGGGAAAAGGTTTTACACATGGTCAGAATCAGGTTGGTGGCGTTTATATAATAAGTATGAGGGAAAGAAGGTAAGGGAGACCGTCCCTTTGGGTTGCAAGATTCAGCATGGACCCCCTTGCTTTCTGATCTCCTCGGAGAGGAGTCTGGGTGCAGCTGAATCCACTCCTTGTCCTGACTTGACTCACAGTTCATGTCTAAGGGGGTAGGTGTAGGGATGACAGTGTGGTGATTTTGTGCTTTGTATAATTTTTTTTGGCAATCTGAGGTAGAATAGCAGTAATTTAAGGTTATTAACACTAACTATAAATCGGAAGATTCGATTAGGTAAATTAATTATCAATGAATCAACATAGCAGCTTAATTAAAGGGTTAACAAAGCTGCCGAAGTCGAATTGCATGCACACACGCTGCTAGGTCATAGATTTGGATGTAGGGATGGATACATACATATGCAAAGCTACCTGTTAAAATTTCCCCGAGTTCAGTGAAAATATTCCCATCGGACATCTTTGCATCACTCAATGGGTGTAGAGTTGTACCTCAAAGAGCGAGGTTTCAGCCCAAGTGACATCAGTCGTCCTCCACGGCTTCACCAACTTGAGCGTTTGCAAGCTGTGAGCGGCGTTGCACTCAGAGGGAGGTGCTGGGTGCAGCCTCCTGGGCTCAGGAGAGCTCAGGGGGCCTCACTTGGGCCTGCTGTTTATGGGGTTGTGAGTTGATTGACTTTAGGCACCAGTAAGTTTCCATTTTGGGCCACAACTCAGGTTGGAGTGTCAGTAATTGCCGGTACCTACTTGCCTGAGTTTCAGTGTGTTTCAGGGCTGTCAGGGAATGATTAGTTATTCCATTCTTATTCACCACTGTGGCCAGATGGTTGAATTCCTGGTACACAAAATGGTCAGGCAACCGAATTCCTGGGACGGTTAATGCTGTTCCCCACCGTAGCCGCACAAGACTGGTATGGTCGAGGGACACTTAACCACCAGAACTTGCTGCACCCTGGCCAAGGCTTGACAGGGATTTCTTAGGCTGTAGAGCAACCCAGGAGCTGGGGGTGTGGGAAATACACTACCACACTTTATTTAGATTTTTTGAAAACGTACACAATTAAATAGTTAATATTTCTGCAAAAATACGCAGGCTGATCCTGGCTCTTAAACACGTTGCTTAATTGCCAGCAGTCAAAAACCAAACCAAGCTTTTGCACATTGCAACTGTTCCATTTCACACAAGTTTATGCTGTTACCTTGCTTCTAGGTATGAATTGTAACCTCAGTTTTACTACATGTCACCATACTCGGAGCATAGTGTTAATTTGTGACTGGAGGGACTGTAGAAGTCCCTGAGGTTGAGATGAGCTGTCATGGTACATACTCTTGTCCTGATGTGTCCACCATAACAAAACTAAAGGGAAAATTAGAGCTAAACTGGGGACTTCAGATTAAACTGATCCAATAGCTAGTCAGCTTATCAGAATAAGTAATTCCTTGTTTTCTTTAAAAACAAAAAGTAATAAGGAGAAAAGAAGGTGTAAAAGTCAACTAAAATATTGATGGATGCTATGGGAGAGATTTCAATGTATTTAAAAGGTAAATGCAGGATCGAAAAGTTGAATGCAGTCAGACATTGCAGTATATTTAGTATCTTTCAGCCAGTATCTAAATTGCATTGGAAATAGTGTACAGTTTTTTAATAAGATGTCCTTTTCTGACTTGTGCGTGACACGAAGTCTTAAATGTTCTATGCTCCTACAGAGAAGTGGCTTGATGTTGCTTTCCTTTTGCAATCAGGTTTATGGCTGGGGTTACAACGGTAACGGTCAGCTGGGTCTTGGAAACAACGGCAATCAGCTAACACCATGCAGGGTGGCAGCGTTACATGGTGTGTGCGTACTCCAGGTATGTCTGACGTGGAAAGGAAAATGCACCTAGCATTTTGGAATCTTATACCTGCTTCTAGATGTCACAGTTCAAATACTGATTTTTTTAAAAAAATTCCTATAAATTGTATTAGGCTTAAAGCCTAAAAAAATTATGGTATGGTTATAGAATCACAGAATGGTTTGGGTTGGAAGGGACCTTAAAGACCATCCAGTTCCAACCCCCCTGCCATGGGCAGGGACACCTTCCACTAGACCAGGTTGCTCAAAGCCTCATCCAGCCTGGCCTTGAACACTCCCAGGGATGAGGCATCCACAGCTTCTCTGGGCAACCTGTTCCGGTGCCTCACCACCCTCTCCATGAAGAACTTTTTCCTGATAGCTAATCTAAACCTGCCCGCTTTCAATTTAAACCCATTACCCCTTGTCCTGTAGGCCCCCTTCAAATTGCATCTTTGTTACAGAGCTGAATGAATGAAGTGCATGAGGCAAGAAATGAAGGCGACTTAGACATTCAAATTAGGTTCAACATCCATATTCTAATTAGCCCTTGAAAAGTGAGGAGAGAGGGAAAACGACTCATGGGGTTGGGTTTGATTGTTTGGTGGTTGGGTTTTATTTGTTCGTTTGTTTTTCTTTTCCCCAGCTAAAGAATAAAACTGAAAAGTGGGATTTCCCAGGTTTTTAGCAAGGTTTTGTGGAGTTACACGTGATAACTTGGGTTGAAGGGTTGTTGGCAGTTAAACTGCAGCTCTCAGTTTGTGTAGTATTTAAAATGTCAAATTCTGAAAGTATTTCAGAGTTGCAAGCCGTGATGAAGAAGCTGGCTGTTCTTCGTGTGAAGAGTCTGCAGCTGAAAGCAAGTAAGGGCTAGGGAGACTTTGCAAGGGCACAGTAAATTATTGAGGAGTAATGAATGAAGCTGAGACTTTTCAGTACCTACAGTTAACGTATTTTAGTGTACTGAGACATAACACATTGTAGGGCTAAGTGAAGAACGCCTGAGGTATTTGTCATCAGCTAGACTGAGGTGACGTGTGGGACGATTTTGTTTCTCGCCTCTGTTTTGTCAAGTAGTAACGCTTATACGTTTACTTACAGATTGCCTGTGGCTACGCGCACACGCTAGCACTAACAGACGAGGGTTTGCTCTATGCCTGGGGAGCTAACACTTACGGGCAGCTGGGAACTGGCAATAAAAGTAACCAGCTAAGCCCCGTGCAGATCATGATGGAAAAAGAAAGGTAATCTTGCTGAAGCTGTTTGTGGGTTGATAAGTCTGAGCACGTGTTACGCAGCCTCTGGAAGCACGCGTGTTTAGGGCCTGGTGGGTTGTTTTCCTGGGGCTAATGTTAAAAGTGTAGGAAAGGATGATACTGAATGTTTCCTATAGACTGAGTGCTTTTTGCTATCTGGAGTATTGGAAGCAAATGTACTTTGTACTTACCTGATACTGAAAAATAATAAGTATTAGCTATTCTAAATATGGTTCCTTTTATTAAAAATGTGGAGCTATGAAATCCATGAAAACAGAACTCAGTTTGCAAGGTGGCTAGAGCTAAGGGCAGATAATACCGCTGTCAGTGGTACCAGTCAGTAGTTGTGGTGTCTTAGCTTCCTAGGCTCATAAAAGAATAGCTCTAACCATTGTCCACCTTCTTTCAGCACCCTTGCCATCCTTGTGGCTGGGAGGGCTCTTCTGCTCTTCACCCACACACCGCCCCGGTCTCTGGACCCATGTGTATACCTGTAGATTAACGTACCTCAGTTTGGAAACCTCTTAGTCTATAAATCCCTTAACCTGTAAAGCTCTTAACGTGTAATCTCCTCTTAACTAGGAGACACTTGGGTTGGTTTTTCTCCTCCATTTCTGAACTCCTTCTGGGAAGTCAGTCCTATTTTTTCCCGTTTGTCATGCTCAATGTTAAATTAAAAGCTGCGCAGTACTGAGATTATTCAAGAGCTTAAAAAATGGAGGGAGGGGGAAGAAGAAAGGAATCGTCATGATAGAAACCACTGAGGCGTGGCTGGCTTGTCTGCGAAGGAACTGACACTAGTGAAGCAAAATGAAATATTCTTAAAAAAAAAAAAAAGCCCTGGAAGAGAAATGAGTCTGGTTGCAAACAGATCAGCTTTGTTTTCTTAATGATTTATTTCTTGAGTGAACTGAGAGGAACTGTTGCATTTAGAATTGTATGTGAACTCAAGCATGGGATTCTAATAACACTGGGGTTTGTTCAAAGACTGAAGGAGGGAGAAAAGATCATAGAGCATCTGCTTGGAATCTAAGGGAGCCAGAAGTCACTTGAACTTACTCATCTTGCTTGACTTGGCTCCCTTGGAAACAGTGCTGGAAGTGGGTGAGCTGTCATTCGCTATGAAGCGTACTGCTGCTGCTTTTCCTGGTCCCTTCTTTTATGTAACTCTTCTGCCACTTTATGTAACGCTGGTGACAGTTCCTTAGGAGGTGGCGTCGGTGCTGTCTTGGAGAATACTGCACGTGCAGCTTGGAAGGAACTTTTAGACTTTGTGTTAGGTTGGAGGAACAGTTATGAAGGTCGGCTTCCTGAACTTTTATGTCCAGTAAGAGCTTAACATGTTATCCTGTACCTGTACTGTACATGTGCTTATACTGTGCTGCTTAAGTACAGTAGAGTTCTCTAAAAAATTAGAGAAAAATCCTCCAATTACTCTAAAAATAAGAATCTCTTCTAAGGAAAGGAAGTTTGGGGAAGGAAGGCGTTTAAGCGGGTAGCTACGATGGACAATAAGCTGTCCTTAAAATAACTACTTTATGATGTCTCAAGCAAAAGTGCTGGAAGATCTCAGTGTTGCCTAGAAGTTCCTAAGCTGATGATGGTGTAAAACAACCCATTAGTCTCCTACCTGCCAGAATTATCGATATGTGCACTTACCGAAAGTGATTGCAGATTCTTTCTGTGTTTTATCTTGACCTACTTTTGCACTTAAAATGTGGCTTTTGTGCTGAAAAAGCTTTTTGTCTAAAAGGCCGACTCTTCATGGATATTGATCCGTGAAGGAATAAATATTTTGATGAATATATTCTTAGACTGCTTGGAAAGACGTATTTGTCCCAGTTGATCTGATTCTGGCACAAAAGCATGAAAACCTTTGATGCATTTTTAGGATGGAGGATAAAGAGGAAAGCGTAGCGTGCATTTCGAACCAACGCTGGAACCTGCTGATCACATGGACAGAGACACTGGCAAGGCCCTTGCGGTCCTTTTGGTGGAAGGGCGATTCTTCTCTGTTCTTGTCACGTTTCAGATGGCAAGAGTAGGGATTGCGTGAGCAATAGGAGAATGGAGTAGGTGAGGGTGCATCAGCAGCCTGAATATTTTAGGGAAGTATGTGAAGTGGGCCAAAATAATGTATACATTTTATTTTAAAACCCACCATAGCTCTTCAAGAATGTGGACTTAAGTGTGTGTATTCACCTCCTCAAACACACTGTCCATGTTTGATGCTGAACCTTGGTGTTGAAGATAGGGAACTAACAGCAAAATAAGAAGTCAGAAATACAGGTCAGATCTCTGTCTGCATATGAAACTACAGATTAAAGGCAGGGTAGAAGGGTTTCTTAATAAAGGATTTATTGAAAAGTACATAGGATCTGAATCTAAAAATGAATTTTTTCAACATCTGTTTGAAAGAAGTTCTAAAAAGTGCCCTGCCAAAATCTTAGCGTAGTATCACGTTTCTACCTCTTCCCTGACTGGAATTTTCAAAAGCTCCATAAACAGTTCTTCCTGAGAATGTCTGATGTGTATTGGTTTTCAAGGGGAAGAACAAAGCTTTGATTCGTTCCATTTCCTGTGGTTATGTAAGAAAAAGAGGGATGTGACGAAAGTGACATAATTAGAGCGATATCTGATTACAGTAAAATTTACAAGCAGTCTGGAAGTGACCCTGCAGTGTTAAAATACCGATCCATTCAGACAGTATCATATTTGTGCAGGACAAAGAAAGAAGCACTGGAGAGTGGATGCATAGTTCGGTTGGCTGTTATTTTGGTGAGGCGTTTTGGAAAGTCACTTGTTTCTGTGTCTTACAGTACCTTACAAGATTTCTTCTGTTTGCAGGGTTGTGGAGATCGCAGCCTGCCACTCCGCTCACACGTCAGCTGCCAAGACCCAGAGCGGCCAGGTGTACATGTGGGGCCAGTGCCGTGGGCAGTCGGTGATCCTCCCCCACCTCACTCACTTTGCCTGCACTGACGACGTCTTTGCTTGCTTCGCCACCCCTGCCGTCATGTGGCGTCTCCTGTCAGTAGGTGAGAGCAAGCTGCGGTATGGCAGCCGGTGCTGTGATCGCTGTGTCCATTTATAGTGATCACTACAGGATACCCCTCCCGTGGCAGGATGGTTCCTGCTTGAAGGAGAACCAGCACGTAAAACTAGCTCTTTTAGCTAGGAGTTTTTTTCCTTCTAAAGAAAACAGTCTGCTTCAGCAGCTAAGGACCCAGAGTAGGGTTGGCAGGGTGGTTTATTTGCCAGCATGCGTCTGGAGAGAACCCTGGTTTACCACGGCACTGTGAAGATTGTGTATTCCCTACATTTGTGATGTTTGAGCTCCGGACTGGGAAGGACCCCATGATCATTAAACATAACTTTTTTTCTCTTAAAACTATCCCTACTTGGAAAACGGCCCCTGACACTTGTTACTCTGGTATCTAACAACTGGGAACTGTGAGTGTTGTCTCTAGCTTTTCCTCCTTAGTATTTACCCTTCCGGTATGAACACGAAGGAGCAGATCTCTCGCCTCCGTTTCCTGTTAGGAAAGTCAAGTCACAGACTTGTAAGTAACAGTCCCTGCGTTACGAGGCCCTGACGGAATTGCTCTCGCTGTTGGAACTCTCTTCTAACACTGCCTTGGACTACGCTTTGGGATGCAGCCTCTGGGACCAACAAATAAGCCCGAGCCTTTCTTTTTGATGAGCTTTGGGTCACATGCTGCTAATGGTTATTTGACCTCAAAGGTGCTATGAAGGAGGGATCACATCCTGGGTAACCTCGCTCCAGACTCAGGCTTTATCTTTCCATGTGACTTGCCCTAACCCAGCTTCTCCATCTTAACTTCTCATTTAGCAAGTTTACCCCATTTACAGTGGTCCAGGTAACAGCATCTCGTCT